>NW_017676220.1:10871-21236 GCF_001879085.1 Nicotiana attenuata | reverse complement strand
AGACATAACAATCATTTTTTTTTTTTTTGCCATTCAAGCAATTAAAAGCTAAATCTGGCATACCAAACATTTACATGTAAGATGAATCTGGTAATAAAGCATAATGAACATGTGAAAATCAGACATGTATACAATAGGCAATCCAATTCATTATTTATACATTCAAAGGAAAAATCTCCAAGTAAGCAATTACATACCTATCTGCAGCAAAAATCCAACCAAATGACCAAATACAGGTCTAAATTTGAAGGAGGAGAGTTCTGACTACTAGCCAGTAGAAGCAGCAATCTCCAGCAACATAAAGCAGCAGCAAGAACCGAAAATTTAACCCGAAATTCCCAAATCAACGAAATCCCAGCGAAAAAAAAAGACTGAAAAAAACCGCAGCAATTCGTGGAGAAAAATGGAGGAAGGGGAAGGGAGCCCCTCTGCTCCAAACAGGCGCCGCTTTCTCTATTCTCTAAGGGTCTAGGATCTTTTGTGCCTTAACTCCCCTTTTACGTGAGGGATTAGGGCAACGGGTAATGGATATTTGGGTAGGGAGATTGGGCTTTGAGTGGGTTATTGGGTTTGGGCAGATTTAGGTATAGGCTTTGGGCTCAGCATTAATTTTGGTCCAATTTCACAAGACAAACCTTTCTTTTCCAATTCTTTCTTTTATTTTAAATTTTCCTTTTCTTTTAATTAAAATCCTATAAATTGAAAAATCCTAAATTACTTAAAATGTAAAATTAAACTAATTAACTAATTATAAAAGCTACTTAATCCTAAATTAAAAGAGGAAAATCAATAAAAGGAAAAAGTGTAAAAATGAAGCATTTTTGTAATTTTTAAATTTTATAAAACAAGTAATTACTAATTAATCCTAAAAATGTAAAGATAAGGCATAAATGCCCTACGTGATATTTTGGTATTTTTCATGATTTAAATGCAAGAAAAATGCAAACAATTAATATAAATCTATAAAATTCCTAAAATGGCAAATAATTAAGGAAAAATTTATTTTCTCGGGATTCTGCTCAGACTCAGACTCAAACACGCTGTCTAATTGTTAAATAATGAATCAAGAACCGGAATATGATGAAGAAGAGACTTTTAGGGAAATAAATCGAGAATTGGAACAATTTGAGAACAAACCTAAGCCAAATCTGAATGACACTGAACCGGTTAATTTGGGAACTGCCGAAGAAATAAGGGAAACCAAAATAAGCATTCACACAGATGAGCAAACTCGAGATGCAATAATCCAACTCCTGTTCGAATTTAAAGATGTGTTTGCTTGGTCGTATGACGACATGCCAGGACTGAGTATGGATCTAGTGGTGCACAAATTGCCAATTTACCCCGATTGTCCTCCAGTACAGCAAAAGCAAAGGAAGTTTAAAACTGATATCAGTGATAAGATCAAAGAAGAAATCACGAAACAGTTGAAGGCGGGGGTAATCCGAGTGGTCCGATATACTACATGGTTAGCCAATGTGGTTCCAGTGCCAAAGAAAGACGGGAAAACCCGGGTGTGTGTGGACTACCGAGATTTGAATAGGGCAAGTCCCAAAGACAATTTCCCGTTGCCTAACATTCACATCCTTGTTGATAACTGCGCCAAACATGAAATACAATCCTTCGTGGATTGTTACGCAGGATATCATCAGGTGTTGATGGATGAAGAAGATGCCGAAAAGACAGCTTTCAATACACCCTGGGGTACCTACTGTTATCGGGTCATGCCATTTGGGCTGAAGAATGCTGGGGCAACTTATATGAGAGCCATGACCACCATTTTCCACGATATGATGCATCAAGAAATAGAGGTGTATGTGGATGATGTAATCATTAAGTCCCGAACTCAGAGTGACCACGTGCGAGATTTGAGAAAGTTCTTCGAACGGTTGCGCAAGTATGATCTGAAGTTGAATCCAGCTAAATGTGCCTTCGGAGTCCCATCAGGCAAGCTCCTAGGTTTCATAATCAGCAGGAGAGGTATTGAGTTAGATCCAACAAAGATAAAGGCCACTCGGGATTTACCTCCTCCAAGAACTAAGAAGGATGTGATGAGCTTATTTGGCAGGTTAAACTATATCAGTCGATTCATCGCTCAACTGACTACCACCTGTGAGCCCATATTCAAACTGTTGAAGAAAGATGTGGCAATCAAATGGACATCCGAATGTCAAGAGGCCTTCGACAAAATCAAGGAATATTTGTCAAATCCTCCAGTATTGGTCCCACCGGAGCATGGGCGACCTCTCTTTTTGTATTTGACAGTGTTGGAAAATTCTTTTGGTTGTGTTCTCGGGCAGCATGATATAACCGGAAGAAAAGAGCAGGCAATTTACTATCTGAGCAAGAAATTCACCAGCTACGAGGCAAAATACACTTTGTTGGAAAGAACATGCTGCGCTCTGATGTGGGTCGCTCAAAAGTTGAGACATTATCTTCAAGCCCACACCACCTATCTAATAACCAGGTAGGATCCTTTGAAATACATATTCCAGAAACCGATGCCCATTGGGAGGCTGGCAAAATGGCAAATCTTGCTCACTGAATTTGACATAGTCTATGTTACTCGCACGGCAATGAAGGCCCAGGCATTGGCAGATCATTTGGCCGAAAATCCGGTTGACGAGGAATACCAACCATTAAGCACCTATTTCCCGGATGAGGAGGTAAATTCAGTAGAAGCCATTTCTGAGGACACTCGTGCTTGGAAAATGTTCTTTGATGGAGCAGTAAATGCAAGAGGTGTAGGCATTGGGGCAATCTTGATATCACCCAATGGTCAGCACTACCCAGCTACAGCTAGGCTCCGATTCTTTTGCACAAACAATACGGCTGAGTACGAAGCCTGTATCATGGGCATGAATATGGCAATTGACCAAGACGTTGAAGACTTATTAATCATGGGGGACTCTGATTTGATTATCCGGCAAGCCCAGGGGGAGTGGGAGACTCGAGATGTTAAGCTTATTCCCTATCGACAGCATGTGGAAGATCTCACCAAACGCTTCAAGTCGGTAGAGTTCAGGTATATCCCTCGGTGTCACAATGAACTAGCCGATGCACTCGCCACTCTAGCTTCAATGCTGCCTTACCCAGGCAATGCCCATATTGACCCTCTGGAGATTCAAATCAAAGAAAAGCACGGGTATTGAAATGCGGTCGAGGCGGAACCCAGCATTCAGCCCTGGTATCATGATATCAAGAGATTTCTGAAAACACAAGAATACCCCGAGCAAGCCACTAGAGATCAGAAGAGAACCATTAGACGGCATGCGAGCGGTTTCTTCTTAAGCGGTGATGTTTTGTATAAAAGGACCCCGGACCACAACCTGCTAAGATGTGTTGATGCCGAAGAAGCTGGAACAATTATGCATGAAGTGCACGCAGGAGTATGCGGACCTCATATGAATGGTTATGTGCTGGCAAAGAAAATTCTGCGAGCCGGGTATTACTGGATAACTATGGAAAAGGACTGTTTCAGCTTTGTTCGAAAATGCCATCAATGTCAGGTGCACGGTGATTTGATTCATGCACCTCCAACAGAACTCCATCCGATGTCAGCACCTTGGCCATTTGTTGGTTGGGGTATGGATGTCATTGGACCGATTGAGCCAAAAGCTTCGAATGGGCATAGATTTATATTGGTGGCAATTGACTATTTCACGAAATGGGTTGAGGCCATCACTCTTAAGTCAGTCACCAAGAAAACTGTGGTAGACTTTGTGCACTCCAATCTCATTTGCCGCTTTGGCATTCCTGCAACTATCATTACCGACAATGCTGTGAATTTGAACAGTCGTCTGATGGGAGAGGTATGTGAACAATTCAAGATAACGCATAGAAACTCTACTCCTTATCGGCCAAAAGCCAACGGTGCTGTTGAAGCAGCAAATAAGAACATCAAGAAGATTTTGAGAAAGATGATTCAAAGCTCCAGGCAATGGCATGAAAAGCTACCTTTCGCATTACTCGGGTATCGTACTACAGTGCGTACATCAATTGGAGCAACACCGTACTTTTTGGTTTACGGTACTGAAGCTGTTATACCTGCAGAAGTAGAAATTCCTTCACTCCGGATAATCGTTGAAACGGAGATTGAGGACAGTGAGTGGGTTAAGACCCGACTAGAGCAATTGTCATTAATTGATGAAAAACGGATGGCCGCAGTTTGTCACGGGCAGTTATACCAACAAAGAATGGCCCGCGCTTATAACAAGAAAGTGCGTCCCAGGAATTTTGAAGTGGGACAGCTGGTACTCAGACGCATTCTCCCTCATCACCAGGAAGCAAAAGGGAAGTTTGCCCCTAATTGGAAAGGTCCATACATAATCCGAAAGATATTGCCAAGAGGAGCATTGTATTTGGGAGACATCGAAGGAAATGACCCTGAAACAGCAGTCAATGCAGATGCAGTCAAAAGGTATTATGTCTAGGCCTCCTACGATGATGGCTTTTGTGCAATTGAGATGACGAAGGCTTTCCTTCTCGCTATCCAAACACTATCAACCCTTCATAAACCCATTTGAGCCGGTTACCCTTCTTTGGCTACCCTCTTTGGAACCCGAAAGTATTATAGAAAAAAAAAGAAAAAAAAAGAAAAAAAATTATATATATATATATATATATATATGAAAAGAAAAAAAAATAAAAAAATAAAAAAAACAAAAGAAAAGAAAATATGATGAAAAGGAAAAGGAAAAGAAAAGAAAAAATAAAAACAACCAAAAACAAAAACAACCAAAAACAAATGTTTCTCTGAACTACGTCTGACTTGATTCCGGAAGGATACGTAGGCAGCCTCTCTCTGGGGTTCAGTCACACCAAGACAAAAATCCCAATTCCCCCANCAAAACACCAAAATTTGAGAAGTATGACAGACACGGTGACCCCATTGCTCACCTGAAGAGTATTGCAATCAGTTACGGGAGCCGGTGGCAAAGAGAGTTGTTGATGGCATAGTTTTAGAGAAAGCTTGATTGGCATCGCTTCAGAATGGTATATGGACCGAGATGTCTCGCGTTGGCATATTTGGGACGATCTGGCCCGAGATTTTGTTCGACAATTTCAGTACAACATAGACATCGCGCCAGATAGGAATTCCTTGGCGAATCTAAAGAAAAAGCGTTCAGAAAGTTTCCGTGAATATGCAATTAAGTGGCGCGAACAGGCGTCAAGAGTGAAGCCTCCGATGGATGAGGTAGAGATGGTCACTGTTTTCCTTCAAGCCCAGGAAGCAGACTATTTTCAGAATATGATGTCCGCCATGGGCAAGCCCTTCGCAGAGGCAATAAAAATTGGAGAGATGGTAGAGAATGGGCTAAAAACGGGTAGAATCTTGAGCCAGTCAGCCATAAGAGCAACCTCCCAAGCCATCCAAGGCGGGTCTGGAGGAATGGCCAAAGGCAAAAAGAAAGAAGAAATAGTGACGACAGCATCGGGAGGAAGAAGATACCGGGCTCCTAGACCGGTATTCTCTGAAAGAATTCCTCAACATTACTATTCTCACACTGATATGGCTTACCCTTCCCCACCTTATGCGATCATGAATGCTCAACCCCTTCGGCCGACCGCAACCACAAGCTAACCGAAATCCACCTCCATTCCAAAGAAATCAACTTCCTCACCAGAACCAATATAATCCCCGACCACCGCAAAATAACATCCGCCCTCGGGAACCACCCAGACGACCAAATTTTACGCCGATTGGTGAACCTTACTCCAGTTTGTTCCCGAAACTCGTCCAGATGAATCTGCTGCAGCCTATTCCCCAAAACAGACAGAACCCGAAATCTCCAGCTTATCAACGAGGGGTCCATTGTGCCTACCATTCAGGAGCTGAAGGGCATAGTACTGATAACTGCTGGACATTGAAAAAAGCTGTGGAAGATTTGACTGAACAAGGGAAAATAGTGTTGAGGGATGAAGAAGTCCCGAACGTGACTAATAACCCATTGCCCACTCACAACAACGGGCCGGTAATCGGGATGCTTTGTGAAGACAGAGAATTCGATCCCGCATTAAAAGCTACAATTGCCATTGCCGACACCGAAAAGAAACCCAGGGTACCCTCGAAGCAAGGGAAAGGGGAGAAAAAGGATAAAAGTGTCAAAACTGAGCTTGAGAAGAAACCTGAGACAAAAGTAGAGACGGAACCTCCTAAGAATGGAATTCTCTATGTTCCGCGAGGACGCCAAGAATAACCATTAGTTGTCAGTGCTCCAAGGAAGGTTGAAGTAAAAGGGGAAACGCCAATATACGTACCGAAAGGAGCCTATGTGGTACGGGGGACAATTAAACTGCCTCGGCTGAATGAGCTAGTGGTTATTGGACGCGTACCACTGAAGCCAAAGACAGACCCCTCTGTAGTGCCATGGAACTATCATCAAACAGTGGTCACATACAAGGGCAAAGAAATTTCGGGGGGAACTTCCAGGGAAAACCTCTGTTGAGAAATACTCGAATGTACAGGAGGTAAACAATGCCGCTCGAAAGCGTTTTCCATCCAAGAAACCAGTGAGTGCTGAGGAGGTAGAAGCCTTCTTCCAGAAAATGAAGATGCCTGATTATGAAACAGTGGATCAATTATGGAAATATCCTGAACAGGTGTCTCTGCTATCATTGGTGACGAAATCCTCCGAACATCAGAAGATCTTGATGAAAACTTTGAATGAGGCGTACGTGCCAATTGAAACTTCAGTCGAGCAGCTCGAAAGGATGGCAGAAAGGTTCTTCGCCATCAATCAACTCTCTTTTAGTAAAAATGACTTGCCTTCGGAAGGCGCAGCTCACAACAAAGCCTTGCATCTGACTGTCAAGTGTGAAGGTTATTATGTCAAGCGAGTCATGGTGGATGGAGGATCGGGGGTTGACATCTGCCCACTCTCCACATTGCAAAGGATGGAAATCGGGACGGGAAGGATTCATCCGAATAATGTTTGTGTGAGAGCTTTTGATGGTATTAAGAGGGATACCATCGGTGAAATTGATTTGATATTGACCATAGGTCCGGTAGAGTTCGAGGTAACATTTCAGGTGTTGGACATGGACACATCTTATAATTTTCTTCTGGGTAGGCCCTGGATCCATGCTGCAGGAGCTGTGCCCTCTACCCTCCACCAAATGGTAAAATTCGAGTATGAAGACCAGGAAATCGTGGTCCACGGAGAAGACGAGCAGTCTATCGTGACCCATCTATCCCATGTTTGGAGGCGAGGGAAGGAAGTCAGCATATTGTTTATCAAGCCTTTGAAATTGTGGTAGCAGACCAGCACGAGGAGGGAAATCCTTGTCCTCAGCCTTTCTTGTCTAATGCTTCAATCATGGTGGCCAGAGAAATGATTAGACACGGTTTCAAGCCAGGAAAAGGGTTGGGAAAAGCTTTACAAGGAATATCTGAGCCGGTAACTCTACCCACAGCAGAAAAGTTTTTCGGGATAGGCTTCCACCCAACTCCAGATGATGAGAAATGGGCCGAGGAAAGAAAGAAAGAAGGATGGGTTCTGCCACAACCATTGCCACATCTCCATGATACTTTTGTCAAGGCCAAGTATGTCAAAGAAGAGGACGATGAGGTGTTCACAGTTGAGGAAATCGAAGATATATGTGGAGCTATGAGACAAATACTTTATCAGACCAACATGGTTCAACCAGGGGAAGGGACTAGCACCGCTGAGGTGTTCTATATGGGACCAGATGCTAAACTCCAAACCTGGAAGGCTACGCCATTCCCGATCAGGCGGGAGTCCCGGTAGACTAGCCTGACACCTTCTCTGCATCCCGAGTTATTTCAGGGTGTAACTCGGATGTTTCTTTTAGTTTCTTGTCTTTAAATTCCTGAATGTAAACCCTGTTATCTTTCCAATTCCAAGAAATGAATTCAATATTTCATCGTCCATCTTTCTTTTATTTCTAATTCTGGTTATTTTTCCCTTTTTCATCTTTTCTTTTCAGTTATAATAACGCGACTTTAAATAACATGACATGCTTGCGGACTTCATGCTCAGACTCAAACACGCTGTCTAATTGTGAAATAATGAATCAAGAACCGGAATATGATGAAGAAGAGGCTTTTAGGGAAATAAATCAAGAATTGGAACAATTTGAGAATAAACCTAAGGCAAATCTGAATGACACTGAACCGGTTAATTTGGGAACTGCCGAAGAAATAAGGGAAACCAAAATAAGCATTCACACAGATGAGCAAACTCGAGATGCAATAATCCAACTCCTGTTTGAATTTAAAGATGTGTTTGCTTGGTCGTATGACGACATGCCAGGACTGAGTATGGATCTAGTGGTGCACAAATTGCCAATTTACCCCGATTGTCCTCTAGTACAGCAAAAGCAAAGGAAGTTTAAAATTGATATCAGTGATAAGATCAAAGAAGAAATCACAAAACAGTTGAAGGCGGGGGTAATCCGAGTGGTCCGATATACTACATGGTTAGCCAATGTGGTTCCAGTGCCAAAGAAAGACGGGAAAACTCGGGTGTGTGTGGATTACCGAGATTTGAATAGGGCAAGTCCCAAAGACAATTTCCCGTTACCTAACATTCACATCCTTGTTGATAACTGCGCCAAACATGAAATACAGTCCTTCGTGGATTGCTACGCAGGATATCATCAAGTGTTGATGGATGAAGAAGATGCTGAGAAGACAGCTTTCACTACACCCTGGGGTACCTACTGTTATCGGGTCATGCCATTTGGGCTGAAGAATGCTGGGGCAACTTATATGAGAGCCATGACCACCATTTTCCACGATATGATGCATCAAGAAATAGAGGTGTATGTGGATGATGTAATCATTAAGTCCCGAACTCAGAGTGACCACGTGCGAGATTTGAGAAAGTTCTTCGAACGGTTGCGCAAGTATGATCTGAAGTTGAATCCAGCTAAATGTGCCTTCGGAGTCCCATCAGGCAAGCTCCTGGGTTTCATAGTCAGCAGGAGAGGTATTGAGTTAGATCCAACAAAGATAAAGGCCATTCGAGATTTACCTCCTCCAAGAACTAAGAAGGATGTGATGAGCTTATTGGGCAGGTTAAACTATATCAGTCGATTCATCGCTCAACTGACTACCACCTGTGAGCCCATATTCAAACTGTTGAAGAAAGATGCGGCAATCAAATGGACATCCAAATGTCAAGAGGCCTTCGACAAAATCAAGGAATATTTGTCAAATCCTCCAGTATTGGTCCCACCGTAGCATGGGCGACCCCTCTTCTTGTATCTAACAGTGTTAGAAAATTCTTTTGGCTGTGTTCTTGGGCAGCATGATATAACTGGGAGAAAAGAGCAAGCAATTTACTATCTGAGCAAGAAGTTCACAAGCTATGAGGCCAAATACACTTTGTTGGAAAGAACATGCTGCGCTCTGACGTGGGTCGCTCAAAAGTTGAGACATTATCTTCAAGCCCACACCACCTATCTAATAACCAGGTTGGATCCTTTGAAATACATATTCCAGAAACCGATGCCCATTGGGAGGCTGGCAAAATGGCAAATCTTGCTCACTGAATTTGACATAGTTTATGTTACTCGCACGGCAATGAAGGCCCAGGCGTTGGCAGATCATTTGGCTGAAAACCCGGTTGATGAGGAATACCAGCCATTGAGCACATATTTCCCAGATGAGGAGGTAAATTCAGTAGAAGCCATTTCTGAGGACACTCGTGCTTGGAAAATGTTCTTTGATGGAGCAGTAAATGCAAGAGGTGTAGGCATTGGGGCAATCTTGATATCACCCAATGGTCAGCACTACCCAGCTACAGCTAGGCTCCGATTCTTTTGCACAAACAATACGGCTGAGTACGAAGCCTGTATCATGGGCATGAATATGGCAATTGACCAAGACGTTGAAGACTTATTAATCATGGGGGACTCTGATTTGATTATCCGGCAAGCCCAGGGAGAATGGGAGACTCGAGATGTTAAGCTCGTTCCCTATCGACAGCATGTGGAAGATCTCACCAATCGCTTCAAGTCGGTAGAGTTCAGGTATATCCCTCGGTGTCACAATGAACTAGCCGATGCACTCGCCACTCTAGCTTCAATGTTGCCTTACCCGGGCAATGCCCATATTGACCCTCTGGAGATTCAAATCAAAGAAAAGCACGGGTATTGTAATGCGGTTGAGGCGGAACCCAGCATTCAGCCCTGGTATCATGATATCAAGAGATTTCTGAAAACACAAGAATACCCCGAGCAAGCCACTGGAGATCAGAAGAGAACCATTAGACGGCATGCGAGTGGTTTCTTCTTAAGTGGTGATGTTTTGTATAAAAGGACCCTGGACCTCAACCTGCTAAGATGTGTTGACGCCGAGGAAGCTGGAAGAATTATGCATGAAGTGCACGCAGGAGT
>NW_017676220.1:0-7587 GCF_001879085.1 Nicotiana attenuata | reverse complement strand
TCAACTACAATGTATTGTTGAAACAGGTTGATTCAAAGCAACCGTGCAAGAAGCAGGTGCAGTCCAAAAGAAATGAAATGCGCAAGCGCTGAAACAGCTTTGCAGCAGGAAAACGACCAAAAGGAAGTTTCCTATCCCCAAGTTCTTTCATGTGTTTTGCTAAATAAAAGGAAAACATAAAAAGGGAAAAACAAAAGATAGAAGAAAGAAGAAAAGAAGTTAAAAAAAATCCCTAAAAAAAAAAAAAAACAAATCATGATAGCATAGGATCCCATTCCTTAAATATCCCGGAACAAAACCGAGGATCTCCCGACACAAAAATCGTGGAGCCTTTTCTTTCCCAAATTCCCGAACAAAAACCGAGGATCTCCCGACACAAAAACCGTGGAGCTTTTTCTTTCCCAAATCCCGGAACAAAAACCGAGGATCTCCCGGCACAAAAACCGTGGAGCTTTTTCTTTCCAAATCCCGGAACAGAAACCGAGGATCTCCCGGCACAAAAACCGTGGAGCTTTTTCTTTCCAAATCCCGGAACAAAAACCGAGGATCTCCCGGCACAAAAATCGTGGAGCTTTTTTCTTTCCAAATCCCGGAACAAAAACCGAGGATCTCCCGGCACAAAAACCGTGGAGCTTTTTCTTTCCAAA
This sequence comes from Nicotiana attenuata, assembly GCF_001879085.1. Taxonomy (NCBI): domain Eukaryota; kingdom Viridiplantae; phylum Streptophyta; class Magnoliopsida; order Solanales; family Solanaceae; genus Nicotiana; species Nicotiana attenuata. The sequence goes on along the minus strand of NW_017676220.1, from coordinate 6,940 downwards.
TCCCGGCACAAAAACCGAGGATCTCCCGGCCAAAAAACCGTGGAGCCTTTTCTTTCCAAACCCCGGAACAAAACCGAGGATCTCCCGGACAAAAACCGTGGAGCTTTTTCTTTCCAAAATCCCGGAACAAAACCGAGGATCCCTTTACACATTCCCAATTTGATTGATTAGATATGTGTTACAACTAAACTCACGAAATTTTCCTAGTGAAAACTGGGGCAGAAAATTTCATTCGTTTGTTTGTTTTGGTATCCTAAGCAGGTCAACCTCAAGACACAAGGTGTGAGATGACCAATGGAATAAATCTCAATCTAGAATCAAGAAAAGAAGAAAAGAACAAAAAAGATGAACTCAAATGTGAAGCAAGCAAGGGCGCGGATTGCTCAAAATCTGATTGAAGTCACAAGCTCCGTTGACCCTGTTTTGACTCGATGCTGCATGAAGAAGTAGACACCTACAACTTGCAAGCATCAAGATTCAGATCGAAGTCCACAGCAAAATCAGCTAAGACTCAAGATCAAGTTTCAAGACAATTATAGATAGGAATCTTGTAACTCATAGTTGATAGACATAGCTAGCTTAGCCTTGATTTTCCTTCTGGTGTAATAAGGAGGTCAGTAAGCAGTAGCAGCAGCAACAGCATTGAAATCACAGCTCCTGGTAGTCCCAGCTACCAAACGCTCCAGAACTACACTGACCTGATTCCTTTATAGCCAAGGATATGTAGGCAACCTTTGAAGCAGGGTTCGGTCAGACGGTTTTCAAAATGCTTCTCCTGGAGTGCCGAGCTGGCAAAAATCCCTCATGTTGCTCATTTATCTTTGCCCGAAAACCCTTCGTGTCTTCGAGCAAAGAGGGGCAGTTGTGAGCATGTGATTTTTGCCTCGCACGAATTACTCCTACAGATTTCTTAGGTTTAGGATTTCTTTTCTTTTAATTCTCTAATTTGTAGGAATTAATTGCACAATTTTCGTGTTTATTTGCATGTTTTACTGTGTGCATTTTTATTTAACATAGTTCGTAAAAATACAAAAAAAAAACGGAAATCGCATTACATTTGCATTTAGGATTTAATCTCATATATTTTAGATTAATTAGTAATTAGGATTTCACAGAAATATAAAAATCACAAAAAATGAGTTATTTTTTGCTTTGTTTAATTTTTAGCTTTGATTTTGGTTAGATTTCCTTTAAATTTGGTATTTAATCAATTGTGTCAATTATTAAATAAATTGGGTAGGTTACTTTAGTTTTTTAGAATTAATTTAGACTTTTAAATTTTAATTTGAAAAGAAAAAGAAAACAAAATCAAAAGAAAAATGGACTCTCTTATTTTTGAAAGACCCAAACTTTGGGCCAATTTCTGGTTTAATTTATCAGCCCAAACCAAATTTCCCAAAACCCAATGCTCACCGGTCAAGCCCAAATGCACATTAACCCGGTCCAGACCCCTCCCCTATAAAACGACGTCGTTTCGCCTCCAATTAATCTCAGCCGTCTATGATTGTTGATCTAACGGATGGGAAGTCCACAGCTTTTAATATATATATGTCTGAATGCACCCCACCCCCCCTCTCATCTATCTTCTCCAAAACCCTAGAGACCGTCCCCCTCCGCCCTGAGCCGCCGTCTGCCACCGCCGGAAATCGCCTACGGCGGCGGCCGGCGGCCAATCGCCCTCAAATTCACACCAGAGCCCCTTCTCACCCTCCCCGTCACAAATCCACTTCTAGTTTCCCTCAAACCCCACTGTAATTTCCCCAAATCCTGAAACCCTAGCGCCGCCATGGACTCCTCCGCCGTGTCCGGCGGCGCCACCACCCAAACACCACCAAACTAACACCCAAACACCACCCAAACCCCCTCTTCCCAAATCTATAGCTAATAACCATTGAATATGCCCAGAATTCTTCAAATATTAAATCCGAGGCTCGAGTCTTAGGAGTCCAAAATTGGATCTATGCATACAAGGTCACTCTTCTGCATTTCCTCGTTGTTCAAGCCTATTTTGACACAAAAGAATGACACTCGTTTGTTCTTCACCAAGAACAAACGTTTGACATGGTTACGGGTCGAATCAGAGTACCAGTTTCGATTTCGAGCCTAGCCGGTGAGTCCTTTTCATTTTTTTTCTCTTTTCTTTCTTTTGTTTCATTTGTTATCATTTCCATCGAGACTAGGTCAAGGCTCTGAACCCAGGACCTCTTTTCATAGTGCTCACTTGCCCTTTGAAATTTGTTATCTGATTTTATAAGTTTATTTAGTTTTGTTAATAGCATATTTAAATCTTTGATTTCACATCTTGTTCTGGTCACATAGTTTAATTTGATTAGGTTTATTTTGATAGTTCAATTAGTTCCCTGTTTGTTGGTGGTCGTTTGATTAATCAATTTGTTTGGTCCCCTTTAGTTTTCTGAATTTGTCTTGGTGTTACTTTGCCATTTGGGCTTTGAGGTCATTACAGATCATATTCTCAGGGAAATCTTGTTTGGCCTGAACTTGAGGCCATATCTTTCAAGACATTGAGCCCATTTGGGATCCAATAACCCGCACCCACTGGACCCAGGTTGGTCTTTAGTGTAAATACAGGGTGCTTCAGGGGTAACTTGGGTAATGTACTGAGAGAATCTCTCAAGTAACTGCCCAAGAGGCTTCCTAGAAAGTTCTAGTAGGGGTCTGCTAGTAAATTTCAGTTTTGACTTGGCTAGTAAGTCAGAAAATGAGGGATTAAGTAGCAAAAGGGAAAGTTGGAGAGGGATTAAAATGAAATAACTGAATCCCTAAGGCTGCCCTAGTAACTTGCCTATAAAGGCATTGTTACTTGAGGCTCAATTCAGATTTTTGAAGGGCTAAAATTCCTAAAAGTTCTAGGCGGCCAAAATTGCTAGAAAAGACTGTTCCATTGCTGATGCTCTGATTTTTTTAAGCTTCTCTAATTCTGGGAATATTTTGGTTCATTTAGGGATAGAAAAATAGATTATTGGTTCTAAGGTCTGATGTTGAAGTTTTGGGTTTGCACTTAAGTGAAATCGTTTTGGAGTAGGCTGTTTGAACACTGTTTTGGTTTTAAGACTGGTTTGCTGGGGTATTTCCTGCTGTTGACTACTGTTGGCTTCTGCTTGTTGTCTCACTTCTGCTCATTTTCTTTGTCCAATTTCCAGGTATTCCTTGATTCTCTAAGGGTTGAGATGAAAAATAGGAAGCTGTAATTATTTGAAGAATACATGAATGAATGGTTGTTCTATCAATCGTTTGCTTTAAAATTCCTGAAGCTAGTAGCGTAGTGTGATGGCATGTAATCTAGTTCATTCATAGTAGTGATGTTAATTCATGTTGCTTTTCATTCCGTTGGAAACTCATAGCTCGTTAGTTTGGTAGAATACTCGAGAAATTGTGTACATGGACTGTTGGACTCATATATATTCTATTTGGTAGTGGTAGCTTTAGTATAGTTTAATTTCAGTAATCTATGTTGAATTTTTCTCAAGGTTTACTGTCATATTAATTTAATTGTTAGATTTGAAATATTGTATAAGTCGGAAAACGATTTTAGGACCAATGTGTATGTGCTGATGCTGGTGTTAATTATACACCTAATAGATGTTTGAAACAGTTCAATATCTGATTCCCATAGTCTTAGTTTTGAGGGCATTGGACTAGAGCTTTGAATATGCAACAAATGAAAGAAAATCCAACCGTTCTTTAGTTTTTAACCTGTTAATTAATATAGTTTGTCCATTTATTTACAATTTAAAAGTAAAGCGAAAAGGGCTGGCCTTATTTTATTAAGTTTTGGGCCTGAAGGGACTTGATCTTGAGCCCCAACTTCAATTTTACTTCAAATTGGGCTCATCCTTGGGCCCAAAGTGCTGAAAGACTGGGTCCAACGTTGACCCAGCTGCATAACAAGCAAGCCCAAATATTATGGAGACTTGTGTTAGCCCCCAGAAATTCAATACTGAGTCCCCTGTTTAAGCCGCTGAAGTTGGACTCAATTTTAAGCCCAAAACTAGGCAAGTTTCAATATGAGCTGTATTGTCTTTTTTTCCTGGGCCAATCTTTCAGGCCCAAAATCGCTGGAAGCTAAAATCCATTAAAATTACATTAGGAACATGGGAATCAATTTGCAAATATAGATTTAGGTTCTCGAGTTAAGTGGCGGACTCAAATTAAGAGGGTTCTCCCTTTTGTTTGAATTCGGACTTGAATTCGAGGCCCAGATTTATAATTGTAAATTAATTATGCCCTTTTAGAGACAAAAATAAATAGGAAATCTTAGTTTACTTTAGGATTGGCCTTTAAATAAAACATGAGATGAGCCTCGCCGCATAAAACATACAAATTGCGGGGCCCTCATTAAATACTATGTTAAAATATTTTAGAAATCGGGTAAGCCATTTAGCAAATTCCCATGGTCTCCCGCAAAGATACCAACACGCTAGTCGCTTTAGGCGCGTTATTTAATAATTTTACCTTCCTAAACTCGGGTGTGCATTTCATGCAACCCAAATCCAAATCCCAAAACGTTGAATAAGAGGTGTTGAGGATCCGGGTGCATTTTATGTGACGTGATCCAAAAACACGCTCTTAAACGGCGTTCACTTTCGTAAAAAGTAAATAAAAGCGGTAAATAATCTACAAAATTGCACTATAAGTTTGAACTTGTATAAAAATCAGATTTTTAGCTATTTATAATAATTTAAGCAACCGTGCTAGAACCACGGGATCCGGGGGTGCCTAACACCTTCCCTCGGGTCAACAGAATTCCTTACACAGAATTTCTGGTTCGCAGACTCCAATTGGGAAGTCGAAATGTTCCTCGATTTGGGATTTAAAATCGGTGACTTGGGACACCAAAAGCCAATCCTATCCCAAGTGGCGACTCTGAAAAATAAATAAATAACCCATTTCGAATAATGTCACTTTAAATGGAAAAACTCCCCTTATACATTATCCTTCGGGGTAGGTGTGTAAAAAAGGAGGTGTGACAGCTCTGGCGACTCTGCTGGGGAATACGAACCCAGAATTTCGATTCAGGGTTCAAGAACTCGAGCTTACTACAATTGTTATATTTGGCTTTATCTGATTTTTCTACATGTTCCATGCTATATGTGCTAAATGTTTTACCGCTTTGATGTTTGTTGAAATTGTATATATAAACTGTCGCGAATCCCTTCCTCTTTCTGAGTCATCTACATCATGGAGAAGGGTGCACTTCGTGTAGCTTCTCTTCTGTTTAGAGTCTTTTCCCATTTAGAACGAGGTTGGATAAGTTGCTAAGCCGGCGGAGCTTCTGTATCCCCGGTACGCTGCCTCCCCCTCGGCTCGAGTTGTCCGCTCGGGTAAGCCAGGTCTAGACCAATAAACCTAGGGTTAAACCTAGAAGAACAAAACCTCATGCCGGATCCCTAGTAGGACGTTTGTTTGCATCATGTGCATTTGACTTAGGGGACTCCACACAGGGGTTGGGTCCGTCTAGGACAGGTGACCTGAAATAAATTGACCATCCTGATGCATCTTACATGCTACTTGCGCATTTATTTGCTCGGCTTTTGCATGTTGACCGGCTTGTCTAAATGAGTGAATTATGAAAATAAAAGTGTGAGGACTAAGTGAGGGTGATCATTTGTTTCTAAAAAACCGCAATGCCCAAATAGTACCGAAATGCTGCTGGATTTTGAAAAATAAAAAAAAAAAAAGAGCAAAAAAAAATTAAAAAAAATAATAATAATAAAAAGGGGAAAATATGTGAAAACATAGAAAGGAAAAATTGTTGTTCAAAATAGTTTTGATTTTGACAAATCTCCCGAACTACGCTGGTTTGATTCTCACCGGATGTGAGATACGTAGGCAACCCTCATCGGGTCCAACCTTCCTTTTTCAAAAATAGCCAAAAATGCCAAATTTTAATTTTGTGTCATAAATAAGTCGGGTGATGCCATTCCTGTCTAAAACAAGCCGAATGTCCCCAAAAGGACGCCGGAAGGCCGTTTTGCAAGAATAGCCACCTTGAGTCATTTTTAAATGGTTTGCGGGCATAGCCTTAAAATCTTCCTCCCAGAAGTGCTGAAAGGCCATATTTGCAAATCCAAGTCCTTATTTTCTGGATAAAGAATTTTTGCACAAATAGCTACTTTTCAAAATAAATCATTAAGTTCCCTTAAATAATGTGCAGAATGAATTCAAGTGACATCGAAACCTTCTCAGTCCTGAGCGAGATCCCTTTGAAACTCCATATGTGGTGGCATGACTTGGGAAAAGGAAGCAGGGATACTGTGGTTAAAAGCCTGGGCGGTCTTGTAGATTTATTGAAAATCAGACCAAGGAAGGATGTCATTGAGGCACTGATACCGTTTTGGGACCCGACCCGTAATGTATTCCGGTTTTCAGATTTTGAACTCACACCCACATTGGAAGAAATTGCCGGATATGCCGGTCTCAACGGGAACTTCCGCGGTAGATACCCTTTGGCCCCACGACCGATAACTCTTCATAGGTTTTTGGACTTGTTGAACATCAGTCGGGATATTCAGGACCCTCATCTGACAGAAGGATGTTGTACACTACATTTCCTATATCACCGGTATGGTAACCCCAAAGGTTTTGAGGAACCCAATACAGGACTAACACATGCTGGAAATAAGGACAAATGGGAAGCCCGACGGGGATTAGCCTTCATGGTGGCCTTTATGGGAGTGGTAGTTTGTCCTAGAAAAGATGGTCACATAGACCTTGGTCTAGTAGGAATGCTAGATGTTGCTATGAAGAAACCTACTAGCACAGTGGTTCCCCTGATTGTAGCAGAAATATACCGAGCTCTGACCAAATGTCGAGAAGGGGAGAAATTCTTTCAGGGTTGCAATTTGCTTTTGCAGTTGTGGATACAGGAGCATCTTTGTCACCGCACAGGATATATGAACTACGGCTTAACCGGGTTGAG
>NW_017676219.1:24875-49497 GCF_001879085.1 Nicotiana attenuata | reverse complement strand
CCGAACCAAACCGAGACTTTGGGATCACCTCACCTCTGGCCCGGTCCTGTACTATAGTTTTAGGCTCAAGGTACCTACACTCGTTCCATATCTTTCGGATGCGGCTTCAGGGAATGCAGCTTTTGGGCCCAACTCAATGACTTGCCCACTCAGGTCTTCATCGCTGTGCACCGTCTGGAATCTTCCAAAATTGTCGCAAAACGCGGTAAGGAGCATAGGGCTGAATGCTTCGAATACCCATCAAAAGAATATAAGGGACCTCTGCTGACGTATATACAGCTTCAGTAGGAGGAAGCCATCCATAAGCCCATTCTACTTTATCTGCAGTGAGGGATCTTAAACACGACGACCAAGCCTCAGTACCCTCCGGGAACTCAATACCTGTAACTCGGGTCTCGAACTCTACAATACAACTCAACCCGGTTAAGCCGTAGTTCATATATCCTGTGCGGTGACAAAGATGTTCCTGGATCCATAACTGCAAAAGCAAATTGCAACCTTGAAAGAATTTCTCCCCTTCTCGACATTTGGTCAGAGCTCGGTATATTTCTGCTACAATCAGGGGAACCACTGTGCTAGTAGGTTTCTTCATAGCAACATCTAGCATTCCTACTAGGCCAAGATCTATGTGACCATCTTTTCTAGGACAAACTACCACTCCCATAAAGGCCACCATGAAGGCTAATCCCCGTCGGGCTTCCCATTTGTCCTTATTTCCAGCATGTGTTAGTCCTGTATTGGGTTCCTCAAAACCTTTGGGGTTACCATACCGATGATATAGGAAATGTAGTGTACAACATCCTTCTGCTAGATGAGGGTCCTGAATATCCCGACTGATGTTCAACAAGTCCAAAAACCTATGAAGAGTTATCGGTCGTGGGGCTAAAGGGTATCTACCGCGGAAGTTACCCGTTGAGACCGGCATATCCGGCAATTTCTTCCAATGTAGGCGTGAGCTCAAAATCTGAAAACCGAAACACATTACGGGTCGGGTCCCAAAATGGTATCAGTGCCTCAATGACATCCTTCCTTGGACTGATTTTCAATAAATCTACAAGACCGCCCAAGCTTTTAACCACAGTATCCCTGCTTCCTTTTCCCAAGTCATGCCACCACATATGGAGTTTCAAAGGGATCTCGCTCAGGACTGAGAAGGTTTCGACGTCACTTGAATTCATCCTGCACATTATTTAGGGGAACTTAATGATTTATTTTGAAAAATGGCTATTTGTGCAAAAATCCTTTATTCAGAAAATAAGGACTTGGATTTGCAAATACGGCCTTTCAGCACTTCTGGGAGGAAGATTTTAAGGCTGTGCCCGCAAACCATTTAAAAATGACTCAAGGTGGCTATTCTTGCAAAACGGCCTTCCGGCGTCTTTTTGGGGACATTCGGCTTATTTAAACAGGAATGGCATCACCCGACTTATTTATGAAAAAAAATTGGCATTTTTGGTTATTTTTGAAAAAGGAAGGGTTGGACCCGATAAGGGTTGCCTACGTATCTCACATCCGGTGAGAATCAAACCGGCGTAGTTCGGGCAGATTGGGAATTGAGTATACGAACTCTTTTCTCTTTTTTTTTTTTAAAACTCGTACCATGGATCTTTAAGGCAAAAGAAAAATATTTTTGATTTTTTTGATTTTTTTTTTTGGAATTTTCTAAAAAAAAAATGTTTTGAAAGAAGAAAAGGAATTTTGTTTTTGGATTTTTGATTTTGATTTTATTTTTGAAAGAAAGACTTCTGAAAATCTCATTTTTTTTTTTGATTTGAACTTTGGGAATTTTAAAAGTTAAAAGAAAATATTTTTTGTTTGAGTTTTTCAATTGTTCTCTCTTTTTCTAAGGAAAAAAGAAAATATTTTTGGATTTTGAATGTAACCTCTTAATTTTCGAAAGAGGGACTTCTTTAAGAAAATGTTTTGGATTTCTGAGTTTTTATTTATTTACAAAAGCACTTCTAAAGAAAAGCAAAAATATTTTTGGACTTCAATTTTTCAAAATTTTATGGACATTTACAAAAGAAAGACATCTAAAGAGTATTTTTGCATTTTTGTTTCTGATTTTTTTTTTGGATCAGATTTGCCAAAATCAAAGCTATTTTGAACAACGAATTTCTTTTCTATGTTTTCAAATATTTTTCTTTTCTATTTTTTCAAAAATCCGGCAGCATTTCGGTACTATTCGGGCATTTGGTTTTTCACAACAAATGATCACCCTCACTTAGTCCTAACACTGCTTATTTTCATAATTCACTCATTTAGACAAGCCGGTCAACATACAAAGCCGAGCAAATAAATGCGCAAGTAGCACATAAGATGCATCAGGATGGTCAATTCATTTCAGGTCACCTGTCCTAGACGGACCCAACCCCTGTGTTGAGCCCCCTAAGTCAAATGCACATGATGCAAACAAGCGTCCTACTAGGGATCCGGCATGAGGATTTGTTCTTCTAGGTTTAACCCTAGGTTTATTGGTCTAGACCTGGCTTACCCGAGCGGACAACTCGGGCCGAGGGGGAGGCAGCGTACCGGGGATACAGAAGCTCCGCCGGCTTTGCAACTTATCCAACCTCGTTCTAAATGGGAAAAGACTCTAAACAGAAGAGAAGCTACACGAAGTGCACCCTTCTCCATGATGTAGATGACTCAGAAAGAGGAAGGGATTCGCGACAGTTTATATATACAATTTCAACAAATATCAAAGCGGTAAAGCATTTAGCACATATAGCACGGAACATGTAGAAAAATCAGGTAAAGCCAAATATAACAATTGTACTAAGCTCGAATTCTTGAACCCTGAACCGAAATTCTGGGTTCGATCCCCAGCAGAGTCGCCAGAGCTGTCACACCTCCTTTTTACACACCTACCTCGAAGGATAATGTATAAGGGAGTTTTTCCATTTAAAGTGACATTATTCGAAATGGGATTATTTATTTGATTTTTAGAGTCGCCACTTGGGATAGGATTGGCTTTTGGTGTCCCAAGCCACCGATTTAATTTAAATCCCAAATCGAGGAAAATTTCGACTTCCCAATTGGAGTCTGCGAACCAGAAATTCTGAATAAGGAATTCTGTTGACCCGAGGGAAGGTGTTAGGCACCCCCGGATCCCGTGGTTCTAGCACGGTCGCTTAAATTATTATAAATGGCTAAAAATCTGGTTTTATGCATGTTCAAACCTATAGTGCAATTTTATAAATTTGTTTAACCGCTTTTAATTGGTTTTTATGAAAGTGAACGCCGTTTAAGAGCGTGTTTTCGGATCACGTCACATGAAATGCACCCGGATCCGCGACACCTCTTATTCAACGTTTTGGGATTTGGATTTGGGTTGCATGAAATGCACACCCGAGTTTAGGAAAGTAATATTATTAAAATTCGCGCCTAAAGTGACTAGCGTATTATTATCTTTGCGGGAAGCCATGAAAATTCGCTAAATGGCATGTCCCGATTTCTAAGTATTTCAATAGAAGTAATTGAAGATGGCCACGCAATTTATGCATTTTATTTGGCGCGGCGCACCTCGTTTTTATTTTAAAGGCCAGCCTAAAAGAACTACGATTTTCTATCAAGTATTGTCTCTAAAGGGACCCTAATTAGCATTATGAATTATTATTAAAAAAAAAAACATCAAGGGATTCGGGCCTCAGACTCAAGTCCACATTTGAACAAGAGGATAACCTCCTAGTTCAAACGTGCTACTTAGCTTGGAAGGCCCAAATTATAATTTAAACTCAACAACCTTTAAATCTAATGGCTCAAATTTTCAACGTGTTGGGCCTCAAGAGCCAGCCCTTGGGAATAAGCCTGTCCTATTTATTTGTAAAGCCACCTACAAGGCTATCCAGCATCCAGGCCATAGCACAGGCCCAGATAGAAAATAAGTTGCAAGTTGGGACTCAGGATTTAAATCACTTGGGCTTCTGATTATACATTAGGCCCAGATCCCATTTTTAACAAAAGTACAGCCTTGGGGATTCTTGGGTTTGTTAATAATTTTGTAGACAAATGCATAATTTGCTCAAGTCACAGACGTGCTAGCTTTGAAATGCAAAGTCTCCTGTAGTTTCAAACTTGTCTAATAATGGATAACCAATACACTCGATCTAAAATTTTTAACAACCTTTAGCTTCAATTAATACACCTCAAAACAGCTCAATCGCAAACTGAATATGAAAGGGACTACCGGAGCTTCCATTTCGTTTCTGAATCATTTTTGAACAAACAGATGATATGACTATTATCTTTAACACATGTCTAATAATCGACCACAAATGTTTGATGAAGAAACTAAGACTAATATTATGTTCAAGCTACAGGGCCAGCTTCATTGCAAGCATGCTCATACGTTACTTTAGATTCTGCTTTCAAATGGCATCTTAATATAACCTTAAATCTCAAATTAATCTAATAACCTAAACTGAGATTATCGACAACTAGTATTCTACTCATAATACTCACATAAGTCTGAAAAATAACAGTTCATACAGTCCGATTAACATGAATAATATAATGTTATAACATGTGTTTAAACCAAGTAAACTACTAAGGAATTCGTAAGACAAGCAGATTGTATTTCATGATCTCTTCCAATATTGATTCAAGTTTCACATGTCATTCGAGGCTGAAAAAAGTACCTGGAAATTAGAGAAAAGTAAGAAGAAGGTAGAGTCAGCAGCAGTACACAGCAGTATAGTAACAGGAATCAACAGCTTGAGATTTATTGTAAACCCAGAAGCAATATTGAACAGCCCAGGACAAATTTCAACCAGTAAACCACTCGTAACAACTTGAATAAACCCAAACAAACTCGAAATCACCCCAGGACAACCTCTAAACTTCAGCAATCAGGCATATATCCCTATCTAAACTAGAACTTTGAACTAACAACTGAAATTTAAAATTAATCTAAGGGGAATTTCAATGGAACAGTACTTTTTGAGTTTTTGTGTTTTCTGTTATATTTTTTTTTGGTTTTTTTTTTTTTGCAGAATTTAAGATCTTAAGAGGAGGATTGTGGAAAAATTATAAGCTGGAAGTTTTTTTTGGGAATTTTTCAGAGGTCTCCAAAACTTTTTAAACAAGGCAATGTGTGTGCCTTTTATAGGCAAAAATGTAAAGCTTTCTTCAGATTTTATTTTTCTCTTTAGTCCCTCTCCTTTTAAACTTTCAGTCCCTAATTTTTAAGACTTATTACCCAAGTAACAACACCTATTTTATTGAAAACTATACTAAAGTCTATTCTAGAAAGTCCTACACCCATTACAATCCCTATTCTATCCTTACCCCTTTTCAAAAATTACCAAATCTGCTGAAAGTACCCTTTTCTATACCTGAACTACCCTCAAAACTCTCTTGGAATTACTGACCAACCCAAACCCCTTTACTTTAGTTAGTACTGACTATAGTTAACCTTATTTAATCTAAATCAGCTATAACCAATCAATTAACCCTAACTACTGAATTAAACTAAAATTTAATCAAACCAGTGATTTAATCAAACCAAACAGTATCTGAACAGGGTTGAAACAACAATTAACTAAGATTAAAATGAAGCAAAATCGAATTGCAAAGAATTATCGAGACAGGCTAACACACGTTCAAGAATCGAACTATTGAATTAAAGGCTAAAATCATGCGTTGACAGTCAAATATATACACTAATTATTAAAATTGCTAGAACACATACTGAATCAAAAAAAAGATAAGCAAAACATAAAACAAAAGAAACAAGAATAAAATCAGAATTAAAAGAAGGGAAAACAGAATACCTAATAGAATTAGGAACTCGGTTAGGCACTGTTGCTTGAATCCTCCAGGATTCTTGACACGTAACATCCCTAATCGTGTGTTTTCACAAGAACCCACATGATTAGGGAAATTACGGTCAAAAATCCCTAAATTTTTGAGCTAGGGTTCTGCCGGTTTTAAGATTTGAAATTCGAGGAGTTATGGCAAGATTCGAAAGGTTTTGGTCAGGGATTAATGATGGGGAGGTCATGGAGACTGTGGGGTGTAAATTTGGGCCGGTTTGGACAAGGTTGTGTTTTGGCCGGAAATTTTGATCTAATATTCGAGGCATATGGCTATGATTCGAGGGAAGTGGTTTTGGGGGTTGGAAAGAGGAGGAAGAGAGGAGTAAGGGGTGTATTTTTTGGGTGGTTTGGAGCTTCGCCGCCGGCGGCGGACGGTGGCAAAGGGGTGGAGATACAGTGGGGTACGGTGGGGCTACGGTGTGGCGATTTCCGGTGAGATGTGAGAGTGGGGGTGCGGGGGAGATGAACGAGGGGGTAGGGGGTGTGTTTCGGACATATATATATTAAGTAAAACCAGCTTTAGGACCGTTCGATCAAGGAACCTCGACGGTCCTGATTGAACGAGTCCAAACGACGTCGTTTCACGTGGGCTGGGGGATTGGACCAGGTAAGGTTGGACGGGTCTGGGACGGATCAGGCCTATTTTATTTGGGCTCAGCCATTTGGGCCCAATTTCTGGCAGCCCCTTTTGCATTTCTTTTGTATTTCATTTTGTATTTTTGTATTTTGTATTTATTCATTTTTCCTTAATTTTAAAAATGCTAAAACAAGACAAAGACCCAATTAAACTATTTAAACTTCCTAAAATTACTTAAAACTCTATTTAGAAATAAAACGCAACAAATAACAATTAAGAGTGCAACAAGACTTATTATTATATTTTTTCTTTATTCTAAATCTAATTAATACCTAATTAATACTAACAATTGTGAAATTAAAATCCTTAAATGTATGTGCATATTTTCTGTATTTTTTATGAAAAATGCAACCAATTAACACAAAAACTCAAACAAAAATTCACAAAAAAAATTGTAAAATAATAAAGAAATCAATTATTTGAAACTTTCGGAATTAATTTGCTTGGGGCAAAAATCACGTGCTCACAAGGTTAGTTTAAAGTCCTAATATTAGAAAGATATTTTATATTCTTTTCAATGTAATCTGTTTTAAACCATAAAAACTCAACCAACATTTGGTTATATTAAATTCCAAAAATTAATTATTTCTTTAACCATTTTATTAGAGTGTAAAATTTTGAATTTTAATATATAAGAGTAACTACAAAATTGATAAGAAGAAGACAACAAAAAATAGAAACCTTGAGTCACAATGTCAGCATTTATATACGTTTGGAAAACTTTAATAGGAAACTTTAATTAGAGTGTGATAATAATCCTAAATATTAGTATATCTTACCTAGTTTAATAAGGAAAGATTTAGTAACAAAATATTTAATTGATTTTAAAGTTTTAGATATTAGAAAAATAATATAAATTACAATTATGTCCAATGTGAAATACAATTTTAAGGGGTAAAAAAGGCGAGCGACATTTCGCTAAGGCCTTCGTGTTTCTAATATAGTATAGATAGATATAGATATAGATAACTACCGAAGAACAATAATCTCAATTTAGTGGGCGTTGGACGAATTGTAAAATTCCAAAATAGGGGGAAAAAATTTCAAGTCAAAATGGTATTTGAAATTTAGAGTTGTGTTTGGATATGAATATAATTTTGGGTTGTTTTTTAAGTTTTGTGAGTGATTTGAGTGAAAATTTTGAAAAACAACTTTTTGGAGTTTTTTAAATTTTCAAAATATATCTTAAAGTGAAAATTAAAAATTTTATGAACAAACGCTGATTTAAAAATAAAAAAAAAAGTGAATTTTTTTTGAAAAAATTTCTTATTTTCAAACTTCAACTAATAAGTTCAATATTTCAATTGAAAATGAAATTGCATTGCAGATGCAATACTGGTGGTTTCTGTATCACCTTCTTTTAATAAATAACTTTAACTGCTTTTTAACTTTCCCTTTCAATATTCCGCTGTATTTCACAGAAAGCGCGTTTTCTTATGACTTTCCTGTGGGTCCCCCATCTCTTCTCTTTTCCCTTTCCTTCACATTTCTTCTTCAAGCATCCCACTTTCTCCCACAAATTGAAAATTTTCCAAAAATATTTCATGTACTACTGATCATTTCCCATTAGTAAATTTGGAAAACCCAATAGCAGAAGCATTTACACTTTTATACATGGCTGAAAATGGCGAAGAAAAACTCATAGCTGTTGCTCGTCATATTGCTAAAACTCTTGGTCATACTGATACTATGACTGATGATATTCTACAAATTTTCTCTAGTTTCGATAATCGTCTCCGCGAAAAGCTCACTGATGATCAGCCCACTAGCTGTGCTTCACTTGAACGAACTCTTAAATCCCTTCACCGTCAGATCTCTCGTTACGTCTCCATCGAACATCCCATATGGTCCGATTCAGCTGATTCTGCCACTTTCCTTGATTCCATTGACGAATTAATAGCCACAATTCGTGAGTGGAACCCTATGGCTACTGACAAATCCGTTTCTGCTTCTCTTGATAAAGCTGAGGATTTACTCCAACAAGCTATGTTCCGTTTGGAGGATGAGTTCAAAACCCTCATGCAACGCGCTGCTGAGTCCTTGGATCTCACGCGCTACCAGAACGGCGAACCGGCAGCGAATCTTAACTACTCCTCTGATTCCGAAGAAGCTGAAGATGACAGTGAGATTCCTGTAGCACATCCGGTTACAGATTACGACATCCTTATTGACGCTTTACCGGCGGGAACCGTCAGCGATCTTCACGAGATCGCAAGAAGGATGGTGGCCGCCGGATACGGGAAGGAGTGTTCGCACGCGTACAGCGCGTGTAGGAGAGAGTTTCTGGAGGAGAGTCTGAGTAGACTGGGCTTGCAGAAGCTGAGTATTGATGAAGTGCAGAAAATGCAGTGGACTGAGCTGGAAGACGAGATTGAGAAATGGGTCAAAGCGGTCAACGTTGCACTCCGGATTCTGTTCCCGAGTGAACGCCGTCTATGCGATCGCGTCTTTTTCGGATTCAACTCTGTTTCTGATCTGTCATTCATGGAAGTTTCTAGAGGTTCTACGATTCAGCTTCTCAACTTTGCTGATGCTGTTGCCATCTCAAGTCGGGCACCGGAGAGACTTTTCAAGGTGTTGGATGTTTATGAGGCGCTTAGGGATTTGATGCCTGAATTTGAATTGTTGTTTATGGATCAATACTGTGTATTATTGAGGAATGAAGCTTTGACTATATGGAGAAGATTAGGTGAGGCTATTAGAGGGATTTTTATGGAGTTGGAGAATTTGATTCGCCGAGATCCTGCCAAAACGCCTGTTCCAGGAGGCGGACTCCACCCGATTACTCGATACGTGATGAATTATCTCCGTGCAGCTTGTCGATCCCGGATTTCTCTTGAACAGGTTTTTGAGGAATCTGCTAGTGCTGTTGATTATAGAGGAGAAGTGGATGATAGAGCACTTTCATCGTCTCCCTTGGCTGTTCAAATGGCATGGACAATGGAGTTACTCGAGAGTAATCTGGAAGCAAAATCCAAGATTTACAAGGACTCTGCTTTAATGGCTGTTTTTATGATGAATAATGAAAGATACATTGTTCAGAAGGTTAAAGATAGTGAGTTGGGATTACTTCTAGGTGATGATTGGATACGGAAGCACGCATCCAAAGTTAAGCAGTATCATGTCAATTATCAACGAAGTTCATGGAGTAAGGTTTTGGGAGCTCTGAAGATTGATAATAATGCTATGTCGCCTACTGGAGCATCAAGGTCTTTGAAAGAAAAGCTTAAGTTATTCAATTCCTACTTTGAGGAGATATGTAAAACACAATCCACTTGGATAATCTTTGATGAGCAACTGAAGGAGGATTTGAGGAATTCCGTAGCTGGGATTTTGTCTCCAGCATACCGCAACTTTGTTGGAAGGTTGCAGAGTAGTCACGATGCTGGGAGGCACGCGGAGAGGCATATCATGTTTAGTGTGGAGGATGTTGAAGCTCGAATTACTGAGTTGTTTCAGGGGAACAATGGATCAGGTGGTGGCAGGAAGTGAGTACAAAGTCTGTAAGCAAGTGATTGCATCTCTTGTACCATACATGTATGCTAGTTTAGCTTTTAGAAGTTTTGTTGTATGTTCATGTAATCCTGGTCAATTATGGCCTTTGTCATGGCTCTGAATCGTGCCTTCTAATACTTGTATGCATTAATGGAAACCATATGAAAGCTACTGGAATGCAGTACCATTATCTTAGGCTTGATTAATTAGTTGCTTGTGTTGGAAGAGCTTTGTGCCATATGGCTAGTTAATACTTTCAGAAATGAATATAACTTTTAGCGTTCATCTCTATTGCAATCTTTAATCGGAACTAAACCTTCTCTGACGAGAAGACAATATCTTATCAGACAAGAAACAAACCTTTGTCGAAGCTAATCATTTTCCTTAAACATGCACTTTAAATGACTTCATTCATATTGAAGTTTAATAGGATATCCCGGTAGCCAATTTCAGCACTAGGTCATACTTGGATACATATTTGTAACTTTGCAGTTCCAGAATACTTGGAAGGAACTTGACGTTTGTATAAGTCAATTAATGGGTTTTGTTGTGTGATAGTTTGTGACGCAGTAGTTTCTTCATTGCCATATTGGAAAGATACCGGTAGGCTGATTCACCAGGATGTATACTGTCCCAGAACAAGTATTTAGAAGCATTTTTGCAGACAGGACGTTGTTTATTACAGAATGGACCTGCTTCATATGTACCACTGCCACAGCACCCTCGTCTAGTTTTCACAAATCCTGTCAAATCGATCTTTTACATCAGAAAAGGTGATGCTGTCTGTTCATAAATATAATATAATAAAAAGGTGATGCTTAAGGGAACTTGGAGGAGAGTGGAAGCCTACCATATTTTTTTGGATGCTTGATCATCTGCATGAAAGGATGATATGTATCTGAATACAATACTTTGCTTCCTGAAAGTGCTGCTTGTACTTGTTTTAGCAACCTTGTGAGTTTTGCATTATAAGTTTGAGCATCAAAATTCTCCTCTTCAATGCACTTTCTGAGCAATGGGGACTTTGCAGTTATTTGTATTGGAAGACAGCCAACAGGAGGAAGCCCGGCAACAAGCATCTTACGACATCCAAGATTATATAGATCCTGAAAAGGTAATGTAACAATGAGACTACTAATAAATGTTTTTATTTTTCTCTACCTGCAATTTAGTATGGTTCAACGATGTCTCACTGGTGGCTGGATATATGATTTCCTCGTAGTTGATTTGGGGGTGGAGGGATCAAATAAAGATGGACTTATATTACCTCTACAAAGTTCTGGAGCTGGATCAGCAAAAGATCTTGATATCCAGTTATATTAAATTGACTCCTCCTTGTTGGGATATCATAGAAGTTGAAGATGAAATCGTTAGTCCCTGCACTGATGATAACCAAAGCACCACTGACAATTTTTTGAGCTTTCTCTTCTCCTACAATCCCCTGGAGCTTCTCTATGTAGCGCTCGAAATATTTTATTTGCTGGGACATGGGGATTACTTTAGATGCGGCTGCTGTTAGGTCGTCGAATCCAGAGCCAGCAGATGCAAAGCTGACGCCAGTTAGAAGATCATGTTTTGATAGATATGGTTGTAGAAAAGGAGGAACATATTCCTTAAGGCCTAACATGGATGCTAAAAAGTCAGGAACGAGTTTTCCATCTGAAAACCTTCCTGTCGGAATCCGGCCTGGGAAGTTTTCGCCATATGGGCGATGATTACCTTGAAATATCGTAGAGATGTAGTTATTGTTGCCAGTATCAACTGTTGAATCTCCAAAGATGAGGATGGCTGAGAACTTGGGCAAGGATTTGCCATTGCAGAGTTGCACCAACAGGATGAAAAAAAAGCTGGTAATACCCATGGACAAACTCTTCTTCTCTTTTTAACCGGGTAGGCGTTCTTGTTTTTCAAAATATATGCATTTGAGTAGTCCTTTGTACGTAGTGGAACAAATAGCATAAAATGTCCTATTTATGGTTCTGAAAATTATATTGGAGGAAAATTAAATTTGCCTATGGTTTCATCAAATTATAGAGATTATAATGATTCGAAAGTATTAATAGTTGCGTAGACCTCATTAATAGTTACTGCAATTGCTTATTAGACTATATTAATGAAGGGCACTAAAAACGTGGAGACTCTGGTCCCTCGTTTGATCTATTACTGAGAGTCAACTTATTCATTATTAATTATTCAATTCAATGAGGGTAATATTACATAGATGAAGCGCAAATTGAATTAATTCTTTAGTGATCTTTCAGATTGAAGGTAATCCTGAATCCTTGACCACTATTTGAGGTTTGTCTCGACATATTTTAGTGTTGAATAATCTAGAAGGGGGCTATAAATCAGGTATGCAGTCAACTTCAAAGCTTTTGTATTGGTCAAAAACGGTCTTGACACGTGTACAGTTTAATGATCAATACGCGACAAGTATAACAACAATCCAATATAATTCCACAAGTGGGGTCTGAGGGGTAGTGTATACGCAGACCTTACCCCTACCGCGCCGGAGTCGAGATGTTGTTTCCGATAGATCCTCGACTCAAAAAGACGAAAAGAGACAATAAATCAGTAGCAACAACAGAAGCCAGAAAGATAATACCAGCTTCACAAGAACCAGAAAATAGATGGAAAAACAATAACAATAACCAGTAATAATGGCACGGTACTATGGAAACGGAAAAAGAGTATAAACACAATATTAACCACTAACAGTCTACGACACACTGTCAGACTAGCCTCACCTCCGGCATGAAAAAAAGACATTGTACTACCTCCTAACCTTCAACCCCAATGCTCGACCTCCACACCTTCCTATGAAGGGCCGTGTCCTCGGAAATCTGAAGTCGCGCCATGTCCTACTGACCATCTCTCCCCAGTACTTCTTTGGCCGCCCTCTACCTCTTCTCATTCCCGCCAAAGCCAACCGCTCACACCTCCTTACCAGGGCATCTAGACTTCTCCGCACGTGCCCGAACCATCTCAGTCTCGCTTCCTGCATCTTGTCTTCCATGGGAGCCACACCCACCTTCACCCGAATATCATCATTCCTAATCATATCCAGCCTAGTGTGCTTGCACATCCATTTCACCATCCTCATATATGCTACCTTCATCTTCTAGATATGAGAATTCTTGACTGGCCAACACTCTGCCCCATACAACATAGCCGGTCTAACTACTGTTTTATAGAACTTACGTTTTAGTTTCGGTGACACATTCTTGTCACATAGGGTGCCAGATGCAACCTCCATTTCATCCACCCCACCCCTATACGGTGCGTGACGTCCTTTTCAATCTCCCCATCCCCTTGGATGACTGACCCAAGGTACTTTAAACTCCCTCTCTTGAGGATGACTTGTGAGTCAAGCCTTATATCCAAGTCCGCTTCCTGCGTCACATTGCTGAACTTGCACTCCAAGTATTCTATCTTAGTCCTGCTCAACTTGAAACCTTTAGACTCAAGGGTCTGTATCCAAACTTCCAACCTCTTGTTAACTCCGCCTCATGTCTCATTAATCATAACTATATCATCAGCTAGTAACATACACCATGACACTTCCCCTTGAATATGATATGTTAATGCGTCTATTGCCAGGGCAAATAAAAATAGACGCGCATATCCTTGGTGTAACCCTAGAACCACCGAAAAATGCTCCGAGTTCCTACTGTCCTAACCCGAGTCTTAGCTCCATTATACATGTCCTTAATCACCATAATGTAAGCTACCAGAACACCTTTCACCTTCAGGCATCTCCATAGAATCCCTATGTACCTTGTCATACACTTTCTCTAGGTCAATAAACACCATGTGCAAAACCTTCTTCCTATCCATGTACTCTTCTACCAATCTCCTAAGGTGGATAGCTTCTGTAGTCAAACAACCAGGCATGAACCCGAACTGGTTGTCGGATATAGACACCACCCTCCTCACCCTCACTTCCACCACCCTCTTCCAAACTCATGGTATGACTTAATAACTTGATACCCCCATAGTTGTTACAATTTTGGATATCACCTTTGTTCTTGTACAGCGGTACCATCGTACACCATCTTCATTCATCTGGCATTTTCTTCGTCCTGAAAATAATATTAAACTGCCCAGTCAACCACTCCAAGCCTTCTCTACCTATATACCTCCAAAATTCTACCGGAATTTCGTCTGGCCTGGTCGCTCTGCCCCTACTCATCTTACGCATAGCCCCCACGACCTCATCAACCTTAATGCGCCTACAGTACCTAAAATCTCAGTGACTCTCGGAGTGCCCCAATTCACTTAGAACAATGTCTTTGACCCTTTCTTCATTCAGAAGTTTATGAAAGTAAGTCGGCCATCTCCGCTTAATCTAAGCCTCTTCCATCAATACTCTGCCTTCGTCGTCTTTAAAACACCTCACTTGGTCCATATCACGAGCCTTCCTCTCTCTCGCCTTGGCCAGCCAGAACAACTTTTTGTCCCCACATTTCTCCCTAAGTCTTCATACATACGACCAAATGCTACAGTCTTAGCCTCCGTGACCGCTAACTTCGCCTCCTTCTTAGCCACCTTATACCTTTCTCTGTTCGCTTTCCTTCTCCTCAACTGTACTCTCCACTAACTTCAAATACGTTGCCTTCTTTGTTTCCACTTTTCCTTGGACCTCGTCATTATTGCCTAAATATCTCCAAATCCATTAAGTCAATTCCAATATATAAAACCGAAAGGTGGATTAAAGAAATGCATCCAGAGATGCCTATACCGAGAACAAAAGTTGCCATCCCAAAAAATATTATAAGTTAGCAACCTGGGGATGATTATCCGAAAAGTCAATAGGGTCCTGATAAAGCGATTAACAAATCATCGGGTTTTGAGATATTTGAGATTCAGTTAATTGAACTGGAAGGTCATTTGAGAAAGTGCAACCCAGATCACTTACACCATGGACAAACGAAGTCATCTTGGAAGTGACCATCCAGAGTTTTCGAAAAGTGATAAAGTGTCCAAAAAGTCTGTGAATGTCCGGATAAGATAAACTGCAGTTACAGTTTAATATTAACTCGGCCGTTATGGAATTCAGTATTCCCTCCGGTCCAAAATAAGTGATTTTTTGGCCTTTTTTTTGTGGTCCAAAATAAGTGATTTTTTCAGATTTCAAGAATGAATTAATTATTTTTTTCCTACATTGTCCTTGGAGTAAATAGTGTTGGAGTATGTGTTAGGAGTGTTTATGTGAGATAGTAAAGGTTAATATGGTCAATTCCATTGCTAATTAATGCTAAAAGGTGAATTTCTTAATCTGTGTGAAAACATCCAAAAAATCACTTATTTTGGACCGGAGGGAGTATTAACTTAGCAGTTATAAATCCTCCAGACATAAAGGAAGGGTCGAATAAATGCTCATTAAAGAGGCGTAATTCAAGGGAGCAATTACATTTGCTTTGTAGTATAAATACTCCTGATTTTCCCTATTTGAACCCAATTCTGATCAATTACAAATACTATTAGCAATTTGCTAACTACTAAGTTCATTCAGAGTGTATATCAATCTTGTCAAGCAAACTCCTTCTTGTCAAGGATCATCGAGTAAGAATCACTTCTCTTCTACTTTATTACTTTTACGCTACTTATTCTTGTATTCATTTATTTTATTTGTCTTTTTTAAATTAGTAAAAACTAATTTAATTGTCTAGTATTAAAAGTCTCTGCCAATAAACTTTTGCTAAAAGGAACTTGTCAAGTTATTTTCAAATGCAATCTTTGTCTAGTAGTGCTTTGTCGTAACTAACTAGTTTGGTATTAAGCTCTTCAGGGATCTTGTTATGAAACTCTCCCAAGAGTACATAGCAAACTATGATTTTTCTTACTATTCTCCCACTACGACGAAGTACTACTAATATTATCTTCAATACCTTGCGGTATTAAAATATTAATGACTTCTTACTGTAGTGTTCTCTGCAACGTCAATTCCGACAAATAGATTGTATGTTCTTGAGCGTTTGAATTTTCAGATTATTCATTTGTTATTTCTTTGCTTAGTTCCTGTAAAACTAGTTTACTTCTAGGAACATAGTTTATTAAATAATCCTATTATAGAGAACCGGTATTTGTGCTAACAATTACCTTCTTTTCTTTAGGAAAATAAAATAAACTTCCTTTCGTTCCCTTGGATATCCAATAAATGCACAAACATTCATCCTTGATTTTATCTTATCTGTTTTCCCTTTCAGTATATATATTGGACAATTCCATATCCGAACTCTCCGCAGACTAGACTTACGTTAAGTCCACAATTCTATGGGGTCCAAGATACTAATTTAGAAAGAACTAAAATCAGAATGTAATTGTAGTTTCTACGGCATATCCATAATGAAAAAAGAAATAAATTTGAATAACTCACCATTAATCTAAACATCTCCATAAGAGTCTTATTTCTTCTCTCTACTACACCACTCTATTATGGAGTATCCGATGTAGACAATTGAGTTATAATCTTCTATTTTGATCAGTAACTAATGAACTTTGTAGATAAGTGCTAGCCACCTACGATCAGATCGTAGTAATTTAATATATTTTTATGGTGCTTCTCCGTATCAAGCCTTAAAATCCTGAAATTATTCAAAGTTTTCAGACTTACGGTGCATCAAATGAATATATTCATAGTTTGAACAATCATTTATGAACGTCATAAAAATACTCAAAATCACCTCTTCCCTATATGTTCATTGGATAAAACAATCGAAAATAGATTAGTTCTAGCTTATCACCAGCTCTCTTTCCTTTAGAGCAGAAATGTCTCTTAGTCATATTTCCTTTTAAACAAGATCCACAAGTTGGTAGTGCCTCTACTTTTAATGAACCTTAAGGTCCATCCTTGACCAACTTGAAATCATATCCAGATTAATATGACTTAGACAGAAGTGCACAGATAAGTTTCATTCAAACTTTAAAGAACATTTTTTCTTATAAGGTAGACTAATATTATTCAGTTCAGGAGATCGACATTAACAATAACAAGATCATGCATCTATGTACCACAAGAGATAGGATATTTATGAAGCTCAATAACACAATCATTATTCTAAAATAAATTAAATATACATCTCTTATTTTGCTCAAAATCGGAATTAAATTCCTTATAGCAAATGGTACATACAATGCATCCATCAAATTAACGTCTTATGACGACCAAAGGATTTTTTTTTAGTGATACGACAAACTACACGAAGTCATTGTGGAGTTGAGATATACAACATTAAATAGATCATAATAAGTCAATTGACACTGAATAATAAAATTCAGACTGCATTCAATATATATACATATATGCATCTTGAGTAGCAAATTCTCGATGGGAAAAAGAGCCATTCATGCAAAGTATATTATATAATGCAAGAATTATACAATCCAAAAAGAAATAGAACCAACTTAGATGGAGAGCAAACTGTTATTTTTAGTCAATTGTATATAACTATTTAATATAAAAATTTCAAACGCACTGCTCACATATATTTATGCACCTTGAATAGCAAATTTCGATGGGAAAAGAACTACTCATGCAACATATACATGTAATGCTAGATTATTCACTCAAATAAATTAAAACAGACCCAACTCAGATGGAGAGTATACTGTTAATTTAAGTCAAGTAAACATCATAATTAATAGCTCTAGTTCCATTGATCCAACATGTATACTCAGATGGAGAATAAGTACATGATATCAATAACTAGTATTTCACCTAGTGAGCTTATAATAAATTTATCCGATATGGAGGAAGACCTAAAGTCGATACATAAATTTACACTCACTTGAAATTAATGGTGGAAGACCATAAAAATATATTTCTATCGCCACTTAAGCATGGTTGCATTATAATTACAAAATTGATTCAACGTGTAAACTCAGATGGAGAGTTAATACATGTTATCAACTACTAGTAATTATACTCAGTAAGTTCATAATAAATTTATCCGATATGGAAGAAGACCTAAAGTCGACGCGTAAATTTATTATCTTACTATAATGAATAGTGGAGACCATAGGGGTTAATTCCAATCACCACTTCACAACCACGAAATTTTCTCTAAGGATTAAGTTCCAAAATTCACAAATGCTCAAAAACCCATCTAGACAGTCACGAAACACTAAATTAATGTTATTCATTGCATACAACAAGTATTATTCAACGGGGTTTTCCGATAGACCTACCAAAATTCAGGTCAATTGGAGATCATAAAAGTCATGATCTTCAAAACAACAACCAAATTTGAAAAGCTACAATTTAAGCATTTTTAGGAATTTAAATCATGGCATACATTCCAACCATATATCAGTTCATGTAAAATAAACATGCGTCATCATATTCCAGATTTAATAAAATAAAATTGACATAAAAGGAATGACTTTTCATATCTAAATCACATTTTAATCCCGCAAACTGCCAAAAAATAAACCATCTAAATGACCCTGAACTGCCGAAATATGACATAATTCTCTGCATAGCAATGAGTATTTCTTATCAGGTTATTTCCGATGAACCCACCGAATTTCAAGTCAATTGGAGATGGTGATCACCAAAACTAGACTAAATTCGAATAAGTCTTTTAAAGCGAATTTAAGATTCAACCAATGTGATTTACATTCTTTCCATATATCATATTAAGTTAAATCATCATGCGTAATCATGTTCCAGATTTAACACAAATAAAACTGATATATAAAGAATAATTTTTTATATTTAAATATTATTTAATCCAATAAACTGCTTAAAACCCCATCTAAACGACCTCGAAACACCCAAAAATAACGTGATTCACTGCATAGCAGTGAGTGTTTCTCACCAAGTCGTTTCCGATGGACCTACCAAATTTCAGGTTAATTGGAGTTCGTCAAAAAGATGACCTCCAAATCTATAACCAAATTCGGAGAATAGGCATTGTCATGGATTAAAATAAATGCGATCATGCTTTCTATTATCCTTATAATTATTCCATGAGCACATGACATTGATTATATCCTTTCTTTTGTGTAAGGTATATAAAACCGCCTCTTACACCCAATTGTCCTCCCATTTTATATACATGAGAATCCAAGATATTACTTTTCATTCTTTTGGATGAACTCCTTAATACCTCTTCTCATGAATAATGTAATGCCACTAGTATCAAGAGGTAAACCTCCATTGGTTGGAGGAAACCTCCACTGCTAGTGCAAACTTATCAAGGACAATTTGCACATGGTACATTGAGTATATCTGTCTATTAAACAGACCACTTTTGTAGATTCTATTTATTAATCATAACTCTCAATCCATGTGTTGACATAATTACACATGTATAAAACTATTAAGAATTTTCGATGATTCCAAAC
The DNA here is from genome assembly GCF_001879085.1 of Nicotiana attenuata. Taxonomy (NCBI): domain Eukaryota; kingdom Viridiplantae; phylum Streptophyta; class Magnoliopsida; order Solanales; family Solanaceae; genus Nicotiana; species Nicotiana attenuata. The sequence goes on along the minus strand of NW_017676219.1, from coordinate 30,195 downwards.
AAATAAATCACCTTGATGATAACCATTTATTTAATCATAAATTCTTAACATATGTATGATTTCATCTCTTATGTATAAGGTATTAAAATTTTTCAATGATTTCAAATAAACTACTTCTTAGCAACCATTTATTAATCATAAAATTTTTATTTATACATATGATATACAGTGTGAGCCTACGTTATTGTGATTCGTGATCCAACACTTAATCCAACAAACCAGTGAATCAAGGACCAAGACTAATGCTCAATATATCAATGATCTCTTTAACGCACAGCTAAATAAAAAACTCGAATTTGAGAAAAATACATAATGAGCTGTCAGCTGTCCCATCACCAAGAAATCATCAAAGGAAATTAACCTAGAGTTTAACCAAAGAAAGCTATGCTTTCACTGCTTTTGCCGCCTCCAGTTAGTTTCCTTGAGCCTATATCCCTTTTTTTTTTTAAAAAAAAAATTATATCACAAAACAAGTTTGTTACCAACTTGTTTAACCAACCCACAAGGAATCTTGGAAAGAAAATTACAATGGGTTACAAAAAATATTCAACCGAAAAGAATCATGTCTGCCGCCACCCCTTTCACGTGAACCAAGTCTTTAGCAACCTTTTTTTTTTTTTTTTTTACTATTATTTAACAATATATATTTGGATTAGCTAGATCTATCCATATACAAATTATTCGGATCAACACGGCGGCGACAAATCTAATTCCAAGACAATTCTTTTTCGATTTTTCTTATGTTCCTATCACATATATATATCAGTTGCTGAAGAACAAAATCATATTTAATCATGTTTTCCAATCGTTTAACCGGTTTCAGAAAAACAAAGTAATCAAACACATAATCGCACATATGTATTTATATTTCAGTTTATCTAATTAGATGCAAGTAGGCTCTGATACCAATTGATGGATAATAGGTATGAACAGCGGAAGCAAATAGCCATGATCACTTGCATGTAATATAGACAACACATAATTACATATTTTAATCGAACATAAAATCGATACTTATCTCTTGAAGCGTGACCGCAATAGCGAGAAGCCTCCAAACAAGAGCGAAACCGTTCACGAGATCATCCTCCAGTTCCACACTCTTCTGCTGTGTGACCCGAATAATGCCTGGAATTAGCGAAATTCGTGTGGGCGAATTTCTCCTAGGAAAAGCATGTAGTAAAAACCTTGCCTCCTTATGGAATAAGACCTCTTTATATAGCCACAGGTTTTAGGGTTTAAAACCCTTTTCCTAAACCTGTTGGGTCTTCCTTTTCCACCAACAAATAGAATTCCATTTAATTCTTAATTTTTTCGGGCACAACAGGGACCGCAGTATTTAATTAACGAGACTTCCTATTATGGACTTAATTCGAAATATCCGAATTAATACTACCATAACAAGTTACGAATTATTCCACTAAAAATTCGTAACTGCACTCCTCAGTTCAATTTCGAAATTCTTCCGTTAAATCTTATTTAACTCCCCATGTTAAGATTCAGATACTAATCAAATAAATAAAATTACTGACAATTTAATTTATTGATTATTTCCTTTAGACTTTCGCTTAACTTATTTCATGTGACGGATACAAAATCCACCTGCAGGGTTTACACATGAAAACTTATAAGCTTTCATAAAGGTGTATCATCAATCTCTAGACCGAGACATGGATTCTATCAACTAACTATTACTTCGCCAATGTACATTATCATTATTATCCAATTTACCAGGCATATTGACCCACGAAAGGATCTCGCCTTTTAATAAATCAAAACAATAATAATATACACAACTAATAATAATTATATCAAGATTAAGAGTATAAGTACATTTAATGACTAGAGAGTTTATTTTATTAAGTCAGTATAAAATACTTATCTCTACTTGGTCCGTTCAATAGATACAAAATGTACTAGCACAAGAAGTCGGAATTAAATCATTCCCATAATCAAGATAAATTATATTTAATCTCGTGCTACAATCATTCCGGATGGTTTGTCCAATTTCATCCTTAGATTGTGAACATGATCTTTATGCTTATAAGAACCGATGATTTAATCTTCCGTGTATAAGCTAAACTCTATACACTAAATCATCTACTATATAAGTAAAGGACACAAACGAATATATGATCTATTTAAAACTTTATTAAAATTGAATAAGCAATTGTTCCATAATAAATACTATATCCAAACCAAAATCCATGGTTAATAGTATATATCCCAACAGAATCGATTGCTCGCAGCTCATTTGTTTTAAATTTAATAGTGTTATCCATTAACCTGATTTTTAGTTAAACCGTTTAGTGCCCACCGCAGGGCTCAAATAATTTTGCTATATATCCAAAGATTTTACTAGTTTGTGTTAATCTTTGTTCATGTAGATTTATCAATCGCCATGGTTGGAGATTTAACTATTTCATTCGTTGAAAACCAAGTTGGCGATGGAACTAATGAGCTGTCACGACCTAAACCGATGGGCCGTGATGGGCACCCCGGTACCTTACTCAATGGAGTACCAACGTAACGTATCTTTTCATGCCATACTATCGTAGATAACTGAGTCGGAAGGCTGCCATGAGATAAGTAGAATACAACATGTTATACCAACTTATACATAAGACATACGGGCCTATAAGGCCAAAATAACCACTCGTATACTGAACATAGGCCGACAAGACCATACAATCTTTTACGTACATGATATCTGTCTACAAGCCTCTAAGAATACACATCTAAATCATACTAACCAAACAAGCAACTCCGAAGCAAATGGAGCACACCAACATCTTTCGCTGAGCTGATAGCCTACTTGGAGGGCTCTCGACCTGTCTATCGGGACCTGCGGGCATGAAACGCAGCGGCCCCAGGCAAAAGGACGTCAGTACGAATAATGTACCGAGTATGTACGAATCACCACATAGTTACTAGATCCACTTAATTCTGACTTAATGCCACACCATTCCATATTCCCCCCTTTAGGGGAGTACTAAGAGTTGGAGCTACGACGACCTACCTATAGATATTTTTTGCTCTTCATCCTTGGCATCCCTTCACATCATCAATGACCCTTACTCGCCTTGCGGTAATCCTTCTGTACCAAGGATAACAAAATTCCTTACTCGCGATGGTGACACTTGGTGTAGCTGGCATATACAATCTCTTAAGCTTAACTTTGCTCACATTGCTTGCTTTAGGGAATCTTCCTGAGTGACCATTCTCTGAATATCGCCGGAACGCAATCTGAAATTCTTATGATGCTGACTATTATCAATTCACTCAATCCCTAATTCATTTTTAGTTTATCTTGTTCACCAACCCATATCGATTTCTATTACTCTACGGTCTAACTTTCCCTTCTGTTAATCACGTTAGAGTTGCGAACTTATTTCTCGAAATGAGGATGTGGCTGTATGGCCTATACTCTTTTGTTATCTTAAGGCCTATCACCTATCGTCTCTTCCTTCACCTGACTATGGATCAGGTAATACCGTCATCTTTTTGATCTACCGTTATCGTCCATGTGTCACGTCTCGCTCATATTCTTCCTTATCTCTCTTCTCATTACTTTGCTAATATTCCTGCCTATCCCTTTCTTGTAAAAACTTCAACAAGACATTCTTTCGCTTTTAGCTGTCCTTGCTTCATTTATCGGCTCTTCAGGTTGCTCAACGTCCTTGCTCTACTAGGGATGAGAGTCACACTAAGGTAATATTTATCCCTTCCAGGCTTTCAGTGCCTATCTTCGGAATTTTTCTTTTTGATCATGCTAGGATTCACATCTAATTGTAATATTCTTCGAAAATGTTAACTGACGCAAACAACCCATTCATCATTTTGGGTTACTCTAACCCCAGCCGGATCTTGATATCCCGTCCTCCTCTTATACTGCTTTTGTTAACCCCCATAGGGCATAACTGGAATGGGTGTGACCAATTTTACATACCTCTATTACTATTGAAGGTAACTCAAAATGCTCATATCTCTCTGCCTGAGTTGAAAATACCGATAATCTTCATTAACTGGGTACCTCGTACCCTTTTTCACCTTGCTTCTGTTACTTGCTGGAACTTATGTCTACTTTCTAATTCTTTTTTTCCTTTTTATCATAAAAATAGATAGGCATTCTTGCGTTAAGGATCCTTATCAAGAAGCTTATACATCTTAGTATACACATGGTCTTCTAAATACTTCATATTTATCCATCATAAGCATGATGCAAAAATCGAGTTCTTCTAACTCAACTCTTCCACAACTATATCTCTTACCACATGTCTTTCTAGATGTAGGCATCGTCGTATTATGAATAAGATAGACTTTAGGAAATTGAGTTCTTACAACTGAGCTCTACCACACGATCTAAAGTAAGAAGAAAGAGTGACAGTCCTAAATACCATGTAGCCTCCTGCTTATAAGTGTGGTGCACAACACACCCATAAATAAGACTCTACTAGACACGGCTTGTAGACTCCCTAGGATAGAACTGCTCTGATACCACTTTTGTCACGACCCAAACCGATGGGCCGCGACAGGCACCCGGTACCTTACTCAACCGAGTACCAACATAACGTATCTTTGCATGCCATACTATCATATATAACTGAGCCGGAACACTGCCGTGAGATAAGTAGAATACAACATGTGATACCAACTTATACATAAGACATACGGGCATATAAGACCAAAATAACCACTCGTATATTGAACATATGCTGACAAGGCCATACAATCCTTTACGTACATGACATATGTCTACAAGCCTCTAAGAATACACATCTAAATCATACTAACCAAACAAGCAACTTCGAAGCAAATGGAGCGCACCGACATCTTCTGCTGAGCTGATAGCCTACTTGAAAGGCTCTCGACCTATCTATCGGAACCTACGGGCATGAAACGCAGCGTCCCCAGGCAAAAAGGGACGTTAGTACGAATAATGTGTCGAGTATGTAAGGCACATAAATAAGTACTTAAAAGTCATGGAAGAAATATAGAGTATATGACTCAACCTGTAAGTCTGGATAACTTTGTAAATCATGAAATAATTATGGTGTCATGCATATGCCTATGAATGTCATGTCGTGCATAGGTACATGTTTCATAACATCATCAGGCCTCTAAGGGCATCCCATCATATTATCTCGGCCACTGTGGGCAAAATCATTAATGTATACCAGCTGATCAGGTGGTGGTGCGTACATAACGCCGTAATCTTTTCCTATATTCCATGTATATATAATATACATACATATATATATATATATATATATATATATATATATATATATATATATATATATATATATATATATATATATAT
>NW_017676219.1:5806-24869 GCF_001879085.1 Nicotiana attenuata | reverse complement strand
ATATATATATATATATATGCGTATATAATGCCATTTGGTCATGGGTCAATGTACATGTATAAATGAATGCAATGCATGAGAAGTACGTCAATAAAATCTCTTGGAATGTCATAAGGCCATTATGCCTTTGATTAATGACATGAAAAGATACGTTATGTTGGTACTCGGTTGAGTAAGGTACCGGGTGCCCGTCACGGCCCATCGGTTTGGGTCGTGACATGAGTAGATAGAAAAAGATAGATTGTGCTTGCCTCAACTCAGCCTGCATCGTACACCGAGGAATTCACCCCCCAAATAGTTCCAGGGAACCATCCCTCAAAGGATTAAGCCAGTGAAGCATCCGAGAACTAGTAAAATTTATGGCTTAACAAAGAATTTGAAATCAACAAGTCAACGAGGCTATTCTAGCCTTGACTGCAAATGTAGGTGCACATTCACTGGCAACACCGGGAATCGACTTGTCCATTTCGGCTGCAACGCCTCGAGGTTTCGATATTGGAGAACTCCCAAATGATTCTAGAGATAGAGGATAAGGTATGACCGACAATTCCAATTTATAGAATTTGGTACTCACTGTAGAAACAGCTCAAGGAGAAGAATGAACGAATAGAGCAAATTTTCAGAGTTCCACTTGTTGTCAAAAGAATCGACATGGATAAATATTCTCAACAGCAATAGAAGCCAAGTGCTAACCCGGTGCCGAATTTAAAGAAGTTGAAGATATTGGATATACCGAAGTATGATGGAACACCGTATCTTCAAGATCACATCATAAGATATATAACCGGAGTCAAAGGAAATGATTTGACAAAATCGTAGATTGAGCAGGTGTTTGTGAAGAAGTTCGAAGAAACACTCATAAAAGGTGCATTAACCTGGTTTTCTCTTCTTTCCAAAAATTCAATTAACTCTTTTAATAAGTGACAAGCTTGAAACACACACTTAAATATGCTCGCTAGTGGAATATAGTAAAATATATTATTGTATCCACAGGGATTAGAGTTAAATAGTATTGTCGTAGTTTCTAGCTTGATTGCTATCCAGGATGATCAACAGATGAGATTTATGTGATTAAAACTATAATTAACTAAGAGTATAAACTATTGACTAATGACAATCGATGCAAGTAATAAGCAAAGAAGGTTATCAATTGGGAGAAGATAGGGTTGATAGGATAGGTGCAAGATAAATGTTTGGGATTTAACTCTAGATAATTCACTTCTAATGTTCAAGTGAATCTCTCGAATTCACTTGGTTATTAATTCAATTGTTTAGTAGAAACTCCTCTCTCGATTAAGTCTCAACCTCACAAGATGAACCAATTTAAGCTCGGTGAAAATATGCAAGAATTCGTAGTGGATTGGTCTTTAGGAGACCTCTCTCGATTATCCTCCTAACTAGGTTTAATCAACAATTCAACTAACCTCTTCTGATTACTAAGAAGAATTAATGAATTCAACCAACAAAATATAATGCAAAAAATATCACAAGTTATGCCTCTCTCGATTACATTAACAAGTGAATACAGATGCAATGATTAAAACATCCAAAATAATTCAATATATAAAACTAGAGTTTATTATCCACAAACAAGTATCAAGTCACCAAATCCATCAAACCCTAAAGAGAACTACTCCATAGATATGGATTAATCTATCATAACAATGTTTAAATCAAAGAAAAACATAAAGCGATCCAAACTCTTGTCTTGAGTGAGGATTGAATGATGAAATCGTTGTGCTCTTTCTTCTCCACCTCCTTCTTAGATTCCTTAGGTCTAAGATGTGTCAAAAGTCCTCAAAATAACGTTTTTACATGTATTTATACTAAGTAGGGTCGGGCCCATATGAAAACACCTTTTCTTGCGAAATGAGATTCTAGCTCTGTAAAAATTGCACAGGCGGCCTGCATGGGGTGACGAGCCAGGCGGGGCTGTAGTGGGTGATAAGTAGAAATTTTGACCGCTTATTTGCTCTCTTTTACTTGAGTTTTAGCTCAAAAATTCTTGAAGGTATTCTCGAGAACTAACGAGATGTGCTTACTTGCAGGAATATTGGGAAACGAGCCAAAGAAGTCAACAGTGAACAAGAACCAAAACAGGGCAAAAAGGCCAGCAGTGCGGACCACACAATTCTAGTGCGGCCGCAGAGAGGAGATTCAGAGAGTAGTGTTTGGGCAAGCTAAAGGCATGCGGACCGCACCGAAATTGTGCGGCCGCATTCATTATTATGCGATCCGCGGGATTGAAGAATCAGAGAGTTGTCTCAAGTCCAAAAGCAGGGAGTGCGGACCGCATCATTTTTGTGCAGCTGCATAATCTGAAATGCAGGAGCACCCATTCAAGATTAAGCTTCTTCAATGCCCACATGGCCTTATGCTCAAGTTCTACCGGGAGATGATACGCCTTCCCAAACACCAATCGATATGGAGACATCCCAATCGGCGTCTTGTAGGCCGTCCTATAAGCCCAAAGAGCATCATCAAGTTTTCTTGACCAATCCGTGCGGTTGGCATTCACAGTCTTTGACAAAATACTCTTGATCTTCCGGTTGGAGACTTCCACCTGTCTGCTTGCTTGAGGATGGTAAGGGGTTGAGACTTTATGAGTGACACCATACTTTGTGAGTAAGGTATCAAAAGCTCGGTTGCAAAAATGCGAACCCCCATCAATAATAATGGCCCTCGAAGTACCAAACCTTGTGAAGATGTTCTTTTTCAAGAATGCCACCACACTTTGAGCTTCGTTGTTAGGTAAAGCCACGTCGTCAACCCATTTTGATACATATTCCACAGCTACCAAAATGTTAGTGTTCCCACAAGAGCTCACGAACGGTCCCATGAAACCAATACCCCAAACATCAAAGATATCAATCTCTAAAATGGTGGTGAGGGGCATCTCATTCTTCTTAGAAATCCCACCGGCCCTTTGTCACTCATCACAACGCTTGACAAGCTCACTAGCGTCTTTGTAGAGGGTAGGCCAATAGAATCCACAAGTCAAAACCTTTGTAGCCGCTCTAGCTCCACCATGATGACCACAATACGGTGAAGAGTGGCAAGCCTAAAGAATTCCCATTTGTTCTTCTTCCGGCACACATCGCCGGATCACACCATCGGTACATATCTAGAAACAATACGGCACATCCCAATAATAATCCAAGCAATCCCGTTTGAGCTTCTTCCTTTGGTTTGAAGAGAACTCATTCGGTACAATGCCGATCACAAGATAATTGACTAAATCGGCGAACCATGGCATCCCGGTCATTGAAACGGCTAGGAGTTGCTCGTCGGGAAATGAATCATTAATCTCAAGGCCGTCATGTGGCCTCCCCTCCTCCTCCAAACGGGACAAGTGGTCCCCCACTTGATTTTCACTACCCTTGCAGTCTTGAATCTCTAGATCAAACTCTTGCAATAGTAGCACCCATCGCAGCAACCTTGCCTTAGAATATTTCTTGCTCTTAAAATACCAAAGCGCCGCATGGTCGGTGTGAACAATCACCTTAGTACCCATCAAATACGGCCGAAACTTCTCCATAGCAAAAACAATAGCAAGTAGCTCCTTTCGGTCACTGTGTAGTTGACTTGGGCATCATTCATGGTCTTGCTAGCATAGTAGACCGGATGGAAGATTTTGTTGATTCTTTACCCCTACACCGCTCCAACCACAACATCACTAGCATCACACATGAGCTCAAAAGGCAAGCTCCAATCCGGTGCGGTGATAATAGGAGTATTAGTCAACTTGAACTTAAGCAACTCGAATGCCTTCATACAATCTTCATTGAAATGGAACTTGGAATCCTTCTCCAAAAGTTTGTACAATGGGTTCACCACCTTGGAAAAGTCCTTGATGAATTAGCGATAAAAGCCCGCATGAACCAAGAAGCTCCTCACTCCCTTCACGGATGTAGGGGGAGGGAGTTTGGAGATCACCTCAATCTTGGCTTTGTCGACCTCAATACCATGTTTTGAAATTTTGTGGCCGAGGATAATGCCTTCCTCGACCATGAAGTGATACTTCTCCCAATTCAACACCAAATTAGTCTCCTCGCATCTAGCCAATACCCTATCCAAATTATTCAAACAATCTTCAAAAGAATTCCCAACCACAGAAAATCATCCATAAAGACCTCAAGAATGTCCTCCACCATGTCGGTGAAAATAGCCATCATACACCGTTGAAAAGTCGCTGGTGCATTACATAACCCAAAAGGCATCCGCGAGAATGCGAAAGTACCATAGGGACAAGTGAAAGTGGTCTTCTCTTGGTCCTCAGGAGCAATAAGGATTTGGTATAGCTGGAGTATCCATCAAGAAAGCAATAAAAAACACGTCCGGCCAACCTATCGAGCATTTGGTCAAGAAATGGAAGCGTGAAATGATCTTTTCGAGTAACTTTGTTGAGCTTCGTATAGTCCATGCACACTCTCCACCCGATGACGGTTCTTGTTGGGATCAATTCATTCTTGTCATTTGTTACCACAGTCATACCCCCTTTCTTTGGGACACACTGCACCGGAGAGGTCCACGAGCTATTGGAAATGGGGTACACAACCCCGACATCTAACCACTTGATTATCTCCTTCTTCACCACCTCTTGCATTGATTCATTTAGCCTCCTTTGATGTTCAACGGAGGGTTTGGCACCCTCCTCCAAAATAATCTTGTGCATGCAAAAGGTGGGGCTTATGCCCCGGATATCCGCCAAAGTCTGTCCGATTGCTCTTTTCCTCCTTTGTAGCACCTCAAATATGGACTCTACATGCATGTTAGTTAAGAAAGAAGAAAGGATAACTGGTAAAGTAGAAGAAGGGCCAAGTAATTCATACCTGAGATGCGAGGGCAATGGCTTTAACTCCAAGGTAGGAGGCTCCTCGATTGAGGGCTTTGTTGGAGGAGTCTTCCGGTTTTCAAGATCTAAAGATAGCTTTCAAGGCTCATAAGTGTACGACCCCATGCCTTGCAATGCATTTACACACTCCACATAGCCATCACTCTCCTCCTCATCATCATCAAGGTCGAGCAAAACGGCTTCCAATTTATCTTCAACGTTCATTGTGGCACTAGCATCATCAACAATCATGTTTGTGACCAAATCCACGAAAGAACAAACTTCATTACTATTCGGTTGCCTTATTGATTTGCACACATGGAAGACCACCTTTTCTTCACCCACACGGGAAGTGAGCTCACCGGCTTCGACATCAACAAGAGCCTTCCCCGTAGCAAGGAAAGGTCTACCCAAAATGATAGGCACCTCATAGTACACTTCACAATCAAGTATCACAAAGTCCGCTGGGAGGATGAACTTGTCAACTCGAACCAATACATCATCAATAATACCCAAAGGGATCTTCATTGTTCGATCTGCCATTTGCAACCTCGTGGATGTGGGCCTTGGTCGCCCAATTCTCAAAGTTTTGAACACCGAATAGGGCATCAATTTGATACTTACCCCGAGATCACATAATGCTTTGGCAAAATCGGCGCTCCCAATAGTGCAAGGGATTATGAAAGCGCCCGGATCTTCCAATTTCGGAGCCATTGAGTGCACAATAGCACTCACTTGATGAGTCATCTTGATGGTTTCACAATTCATTGATCTTTTCTTGGTTACCAAATCCTTCATGAATTTTTCATATCCCGGCATTTGTTCCAATGCTCAACCAACGACACATTAATTGACAAACTCTTCATCATATCAATAAACTTTTTGAATTGGTTTTCACTATTTTGCTTTGCAAGCCTTTGAGGGTATGGAGGAGGAGGCCTTGGCATTGGTGCCTTAGCCTTAGGCACTACCGATTCCAGCATGTCAATCAGTTATCACGTGTTCCCTAGACGGGTTCACCTCCTCTTGCGTCTCCTCCACACTTTTATCTATATCAATTCTCACTTCTTCATTAGCTTGAACCACATTGCTTGGGTTCATCTTCTTGAACCACAACATCTTCATCCATAATCTTTCTTTGATTTGAGATGGTTGTATCTCCACCTTTTCCACTTCTAGTAGTCACGGCCACAGCATGTCCCATATTATTCCCACCTTCCGGTTTTACCACCGTATCACTAGGTAGTGCCCCCTTAGGACGAGTGTTCAAAGCTTGTGATATTTGGCCTAATTGAACCTCCAAATTCCGAATAGAAGTGTTGTGCGAGGCTAATTGAGCATCGGAGTCGGCATTCTTCTCCATCATCTGTTTAAACATGTTTTCAATTCTATCCATCTCATTGGAAGAAGAGCTCAGGCCTTGAGAAGGATAGGGAGGTAGATTGCTTGGTTGTTGGAACATTGGGGGCCCTTGAAAACCCAACCCCCGATTGTTGTTGTTGTTCCACCCTCCTTGGTTATTTCCTCCCCAATTGCTTTGATTGTTGCCACCCCAATTGCCTTGATTACTCCAATTGCCTTGATTTCTTTGATTGTTCTAATTGCCTTGATTAGGATTGCCACCACTCCAATTGCCTTGGTGGTTTTGGCTGTTCCAATTTCCTTTGGCTTCCTTGAGACCTCCATTGTTGTTGATTTTGTCATTGATCATTGTTTCTTTGGCCTAGATAATTGTTGACATATTGAACTTCTTCTTCTTGCTCATTGAACGAATCACCTTGATCATAACCACCATCATCTTGCATAAATTGTTCCGGACGGTTTTGCATTTGTTGACCTTGTTGCCGTCTTTTGTTCACCATCATATTCACTTTTTCCATTGCATGCACTTGTTTCGGCCCTTGAACTTGTTGAACCTGAGCTTTGGCCAATTGGTTTATGGTGGTTTTTAACTCGGCAATAGCTTGCCCATGATCATGTGGCTCCTTGTGTAGGTGAATAACATTAGGGTCACCTTGCGGAACATTGGCTCTACTTTGCCATGCCGAAGAGGTATCCGCCATCTCATCAAGAATTCACAAGCTTCGGCACAAGGCGTGTTCATTAAGTTCCCCCCCGGCGAGTTGCTTGACCACACATTGATTAGTTGTGTTGATCCCCCTGTAGAAGGTCTGTTAAATCATGGCCTTAGTCATATCATTGTTCGGGCATAACCATGGTACGATATCTTTCCCAAATCTTGTGCAATGGCTCATTGGGTTCTTGCTAGCAAGAATCTCATCCCCAAGCGCCGCCATATGTCCCGAAGAGAAGAATTTGGAAATGAACTTCTCTGCCAACTCATCCCAAGTGTGGATGGAATGATTGGGCAACCTCTCTAACCAGTCTAATGCCTTTCCCCGTAGAGAAAAAGGGAATTAGCCTCAATCTTAGCGCGTTCTTAGTGACATTAGTTTGCTTGGTCCCTTAACAAGTATCGGCGAACCCCTTGAGATACTTGCAGGCATTTTGATTTAGAGCCCCGGTGAAGAATCCCCGTTGCTCAAGTAGTGTAAGCATCACATGGATGATTTGGAAGTTGCCCGCCCTAATGAGGGTCGGGACTATAGCACTTGCATAACCCTCATTTAGTAATTGTCGGTGGGCTGCTGCTCTGGTGGAGGTGGGGTAGGGGCGGGCACATTATCGTGAGGCAGGCGGCCTCGCCTTTTAGCTTGAGGTTCAATAGGAACCTCATCCATTTGATCATCGTCCACTTCTTCCCCCAATGGCAGTCTATTTTGATTATTTGGCTTTGACATTTGACATTTGGCCTGTAATAACTCTGATACTATTTTTCTTTCATCTTTACTTTCCTTTTGGTATGTATATATTCTCCCTATTTGATGTAGATATTCATTTCCATTATGTATATATTCATCTGACTTCGGTTTGTATATTCATTTATCTCGCTTTCCGTAGTTTATTTCATAGCTTCTTTAGTTTGCTTTTCCTTAGTAGTATAACTTCTTATTTACTATTGTAGCTTCTTTTTAATTTTATAGCTTCTTTTTACGTTTTGAGTGAGAAATAAGCCTTTGGTGTTTTTTAATGCCACGGTTCTTTCCAAAGGTGGATTATGTGTGAATCGAGTGGCTCTTCCCAACGATGGATGGTGTGACAACCTTCTTAAGGGATTGAGTGTGTTTTCTTTTATGTTTTGGCAAATATAGTAGTAGTGAATAAAAGGGGTCTCAAGCACACTTCACTTGGTACCAACACATTTACCTATGATCGTATGGTTAAAAAACAAGTTGTTGGCAGAAAATAGCTCTAATTGTGACCCTTTTGCCTCTTGTGTTGACTTAAGCAGTCATCGAGTGGTTCAAATCGAGCCATTTGTGATTATCAATCTTAGCTAGGGTTGTTGTGGGCCCTCGACTCTGTTATCTTTAGCAATCCAGAAGCGTGAGAGGTGAGATGTTTAGTTACAAGTCCAAGTACCCGTGCTAATGGTCTAGAACTTGCCTCGAATATTTTTCTAGGCAAAATTCTAAGTGTAGCTTGGCTTGGGAAATGATTGTAGGCTCTTCTTGATCCAATTTGAAATTTGAAATCTTTCATAGCCTACCAATGTGATATCCCTAGTCAACCCCTTTTGAGCCGAAGCCCTTTTTCTTTCAATAACCATGTTACAAGCTTTTATTCATTTTGTAATGACCCTCTCTTGGCACCCAATCTTTCCTTAGCATTCTTGAGAAACAATTGGAAAAACATAAGTTTGGGAGAGAGACGGGGTGTTTGAAGTGACAAAAGGTACAAAGAAGAGAAAGAAATGAAGAAAAGGGAAGGCAAAGAATAGAAAGAAAGAACAAAAAGAAAAATTCTAAAAAGAAAGTGAATAGGCAGAAAGTTGAAGGGATTCAAAGAAAACAATGATGAAAGGCATGGAGTAAATAGAAAAGGAGAAAAATGAATGTCATTATCAAGAAAGACTGACGTTACGTCTCTCTAGTTCCCCCGAGGAAGAAGAAAATGACTCAAAGAGTCGAGAAAGTATGAGCAGAAAAGAGAAAATAGAGTGCTTAAGGAAAGATGAAACCATTCTATTCCAACAAGTCCTACCTTGGTCCAAAAGCCTTCATCACATCCCACAAAAGCCCTACATAATTTCAAGTTTAGTGAGCTTACATTAGTGGTGATTTGCATAAGGGGCAAGCTTATGGTACTTAAAGCCAGACTTGTGATATTCTTTTGAGAGAGATGAGCAAACTTTTCACAACCCTTGCTTCGAGTATTACATTCTAAAGTGAGATTTACTAATGGAAAGTAGAGGGGGAGGAGTGTGGGATCCACAATGACCTACATGAAAGAGCGAGCTTCCTTGATGAATAGAGTCAACTCTTGATGCTCTAGTGTCACACTAGAACTATTGTACTCAATAAGTCAAATCATTGCGTTGTTGATAATTCATATGTGTTGTGGGTAATTGTTGGTCCCAATTGATGTGTAATTGATTCACCTTAGGCTAGCTGAAATATCCCTTTTTCTAGTGGAGGTGGGAATTGCCTTATTTGCTTGAGGACAAGCAAAAGCTTAAGTTTGGGGGAGTTGATAAGTAGGGATTTTGACCGCTTGTTTGCTCTCTTTTACTTGCGTTTTATCTCAAAAATGCTTAAAGTTATTCTCAGAAACTAACAAAATGTGCTTACTTGCAGGAATATTGGGAAACGAGCCAAAGAAGTCAAAATCAACTCATAAAGGAGTCAAAAGTGAACAAGAACCAAAACAAAAAGACCAGCAGTGCGGCCGCAGAGGGGAGATTCAGAGAGTAGTATTTGGGCCAGATAAAGGCATGCGGACCACACCGAAGTTGTGTGGCCACAGGAGGTCAAGTGCGACCGCATTCATTATTATGCGGTCCGCAGGATTGAAGAATCAGAGAGTTGTTTCAAGTTCAAAAGCAAGGAGTGCGGACCGCATCATTTTTGTGCAGCCGCATAATCAGAAGTGTGGCCGCACCCATTTTTATGCGGACCGCAGAAGCCCCGAAGTTACAATCCCAAGTTCCAAAGAATGCGGACCACACGATAATTGTGCGGCCGCAGAAGCTCATTATGCAGACCGCACCAGAATTATGCGGCCGCACAACCTTCGTAGGGGCATTTTTGTTAGATATTTTTAGCTTAGAATAAATAGAAGTTTTTGTCATTTTTAGGTTAATTTCGGTTTTCAGAAGAGCACCTGAGCCGTTTTCTTTACTGTTTTGAGTAATTTTGTACTAGATTAACTTCCAAACATTAGATTTTCTTTATCTAATCAATTATTATGCATTCTATCTTAATTTCTTCTTGTATTTCGTTATTTTCCATGAGTAGCTAAATCTTTAGCTAGGGTTGTGGCCCAACCCTAGTGTGGGTACTTAATGGGTATTTAATTTAGGGCTTGTTTGTGATTGGATTAGTGATATTTAGCCTTGTTCATGCTTGAATTCTAGAATTAATGGTTGCAAACATTGGTTCATGCCTATTTGACTTAGTCTCTACTTGAGAAAGAGAGACTAAGTCTAGTAAACTTGGCTAACAAGGAATTGGGGTGAACTCAAGAAATTGATAACCCCAATTAAAGGGTCAAACCTAGAGATAGTAAGACCCGACTTGAGCATATATCACTTGATTTGTGCAATGCCCATTTGGACTTGAGAAAGCCAAATTGGGCAAAATCACTCAAACTACCGAGAGGTATAGAGTGGGTAATTGTGTGTGATTGCTATATTACAACCCCGACTAATCAAACTTGCCCTAGAATTTACAACCCGTTAGGTAACCACCTGGGTGGAAGTCACGACCCTAGATCCTTTATCATTTGAAAAACAACCAAAACCAAAAACATTGTCTTCTATTTTATTAATTGAAATCAATAGCTTAAAATAGAAATAGAAACAACCAACAAGAATGTGGAAGTGCAAATTGAGGCACATTATACAATTACACTGGGTGTATACCTAATCCCATTTCTAACTCCCTGAGGAATCGACCCGACTCGCGTTGGGTTTTATTATTTCTTTGACCTCCTCACTACCTATAATTGTGGTGTGAGTTTGGGTGAGACCAGTGGAGAACTTTAGAGAGCATGTAATTTGACAGGGCAGAAAAATTAGGCAGCCGCAGCACGCCACGCGCCGCGGCTGTGGAGTTTTCTCAGAGTGAAACATTTTCGCTCAAGTTTTGATATCTAGGCTTGGTCCTTGAGCCCCAAACGCGATCCCAGCTTAATCCCTTGGTCTTTTACTCAAACTTCTAAGCTCCAAATCACTCGAATTTATTCCATAACATCTACACAGCTCGGAATCACTCCTACAAGGCATAAAACACGCACTTAGTGCAAAACACTATCGATTAAAGCTCAAACTTACTACACCCCATATTTCTTATGTGAGAGTACGTCGTAAGTCAATTGATGTAAGCTCAGAAACGACATCATGTTTGAAAAGTTTACAAAGTTAGTTAATCATGTTAACGTGGAGTTTACAAATATTAAAGATCATGACTACTGAGTACCAAGAGGGTTTGAAGGTTTAGAAGCTAAACGAATTGAAGAAAATAAGTTTCGTCGAAAGTCGACAAGTTGGGAATGTTATTGTTGATACCCAATTTTTCCCTATATATTTTTAATACGCAAAATACTTTCAAAATAGCATGCATATGCATATACAAGTATGTCTCAATGCTTTATTATTTCTCCTTAATTTTCTAAAGACTTTTTAACCAATTTATCTCCCTATTTTATTCATAAAAAACCAATAATTATTCGCAAAATTATCATTTTGGCAATTCATTTATTGGATTCTCATATTTATACCAAAATATAGCTAAAATAATTTTTGTACATTTTTTACAAATTTATTTAGTATTTTTTAAGGCTAATTGCAATATTAGCCTCTTTTAGATTTAATTGCGTTTATATCTATAAAGATTAAGTCCAGTATTTTTAAATTGATAATTTTGTGTTACAAATCATTTTAGTACTCTTAATTTGTTTCCAGGAATTAATTTACTATTTTTTGTAAAATGAAAGGGAAAAATTTGGCTATTTAAAATCTAGCCCAATTACATTTCAATAATAGCCTAAATTGAACCCCAATTACCCCGACCCAATTGCAATTTGAATCGACCCAAACCCTATTCTATTAACCCGCCCCACTTGCCCGTTCAATACAGGCCGTTGATCAAAATGATCAATGACCACCATTACTCCTTTCTTAATTAAACCCAAAGACACCCCCAAAACCTTTTCATTCTCCATATTCTTCCGCCCCTGAATTTCCCTCGTCTCTCAAATCCTCTCTACACCACCCTCAAACCCTAGCCGCCGCCACCCCACTCTGCCCTAACCTATGGCCTTCCAAGGTCATCGGAGACTTATACCGGCCTTCCATGGCTCCTTTGTGTTTATTCTTATGACTTCAAGGCCAGACCATGAAGAACTCTGGTCCAGCCTTTGGTCGATTTTAGTTCATGGCTGTTCTCCGGTCATCTATGGCATTTCTCCGGCCGACTATGACTATTCGAGTCAGATTTTAGACTCTCTTGGTTAGATTGATAGCTTTCAAGGCCTTCCCGTTGTTTTTGGGTTCTTCTGAAACCCTAAGCTCTAAGGTTCTTTCGATTTCCTTTAGATCTGCTTCAGGTCTATGTTTTCTTTGAACTTCTAAACGTTCTTCTCGAAGTTTCTTTTATGACTCTGCTTCCAAAACTCTTTATCTTTTAGGGTTTTTTCTTGTTAAGTTATTTCAAAACTTTCTCTGATTTTTTTTGACATGTTCTGCTATGTTTGCTCATATTGTTCCCCTCTCTGAGTTTGCATGATAAAAAACCCTAATGTCTCCTGAGTTTTCCTAGTCCATTTGTATTTATTTGTTTGATTTACTTGTTTATTGTCTCTAGGCTCGATTGGTGTTGAAAACCCAAATTTTTTGGGTTTATTCGAGTTCCTGGGACTATTTATTTGTTTGATTTACTTGTTCATCATCTCTGGACTCGATTGGTTTCAAAACCCTAATTTCCTTGGGGACTATTCGAGTTTTTGAAAATGCTTGTGCAATTCATCAGTTTGAAGTTGCTCGACTTGATTTGAACTCCTTTTGTTTCAGCATCTGTTTCTTTATGTGATTCTGGTTTCTTGCTATCATTGAAACTCGACTATACTTTTTCAGATGAACTTTTACTTGACCCTTTGCATGCTTCTAATACCCTCTCTTTTCTCTACTACTAAGACAATAAAATTGACCTACATGACTACCATGTTTTGATGGTTCGCCGTCTACTGACTTTATGATTGTTATTGCATGTTGTTTCTCTTTGCCATAGTTTGGCCTCGCATGCCTAATGTTTATGCACTCTATTTATATGCTGAATTCCCCTCTTGAATGATCTTCAATTTTGGACTGATCTCTAACCTTTCTTTGTGGAATTCTGACTGCACTCGTATGTTAAGTAATTGATTTTTTTCCTTGTTTCGCCCTACTGAATCCCTTCCCAAAATTAGTACATTCTTGTACTTAGACTTAATTACTTACTCGATGGTTTTACTACTTCTTTTAAGGCAATAACCAGTATGCCTATAAATTGATTTCTTTCCTTATTTTTGAGTCTGTCACTGCCCGTTAAGAAGGTGATCCCTTAATTAAAGGCAATCATGTATGTAATGATTCTGAATAGTGATTGTTTCCATGTTTGTGGCTTATTACCTCTATTTTACTCGTTTTCAAAAAGCTATAAATACCTTGTACTTCTCTTTTTTCAAAAAAGACGAACACTTTAGTTTTGAACACACACTTACACTCAAAAAACACTCTCTTGCTTTACTGCTACTTGTGCTACTGCCTGTTTAGCCGGCTGAAAGCCAAGGCTAGACTTCGAAGTCCTGCTTACTTTTCTTTACTGCACTTTGCTTCTCTGACTAGTATGTTCTAACTAAGTTTTCAGCATCAACAACAACATGTTTCTTTACTGTTTCTATCATTGTTGTTTGTCTCCTGTTTATATTTAACTAATTTCCATCATTAAGCATGCTGCATTCTGCCTTTTCTGTTCTGAATTAATGGTTTGTTACTTACTTATCATAGCTTGTGCACCTTAAATCCCCACCCCCAATGTTTGATAACTGTGGGGCATGGCAACATTAATTATTGTTTTCCATGGCCCAAACTTGATCCTCCTGGGATGATAACCCCCATGTTTCCTCTGTTTGTTGTGTATTCTGGTTGGCTCATAGGCATGCCAGCATCTTCTATTGTTGTGCATGCCCAAAACTGGCCTTTGCTTCAAGTACACAGGCTCTTTGCAGTGAATCCCCAACCCCCTAACCCCCTTGTGTGAAGCATCAACTCTGAATATTTTTACTAAGAACATATTTCCCAACTCACCCTTTATCCTCTCTATTTTTCATTCATTTTAAATCTCTCTTCCCTGCACTTTCCATCTACTCTTAGATTTAAGTTCTTTGCCCTCTTTGTGGTGCTTGCCTTGGGACCTCATGCAGTTCCTCTGAACATTGAGACACATAAGGGCTGGCCTTTCCACACTGCACTCATCTCTCTCTGATTAATGCAACTTGGTGTTGAGCATTGCCCGGGTCCTTTTTGAAGAGCCTTAAGAACTTTTGACACACTCAAGGTCTGAAAAAGGCTTTTGAAGTAATGGCATCTTAAGGCAGTTTATTCCATAGCTCAAGGAGGAACCAAGAATCAGGCTTCCTTGGTTGTATTCTTTATTATTTTTCTGATGTAATTCAGTACTTTCTGGCTTGTAAATAATTATGTAATTAAATAGTGGGATGGCTATGAAAAGGGGTGGTAATTATGCATTGTCAGGGTAAAATATTGCCTAGGATATCTTGATTCTGCATATTCAAAACTACATGTAGAAATATGCTATAGGATTTACTCTAAATTCTGCATATCTCAGATTACGCTTAGAAAATATGCCCTATAGGACACTTTAAATCCTGCATATTCAAACTGCATTTAGAAACCATACCTATAGGTGTTTTTGAGTTCTGCATATCCAAACCCATTAGAAAATATCCTATAGGACTGTTTTAATCCTGCATATTCAACAATGCATTTAGAAACCATGCCTATAGGGTATTTTAATTCTGCATGTTCAACTCCAGCCTGAGATAACCCTGCTATAGGGACTCCTCTTAAGTTCTACACGCTTGTTACCGCTTAGACTCAATGCTCTAGGATTAAACGGTATTATAATAGTACAAGTCAGAATTTTAAAGGTCGTACATAGATATCATTTCTAGGAGTTAAAAACCGCAATAATGGATCATGTCACCTGCAAACTAGTCTAATTTAAATCATCCTATTCTGAACCAGTGCTAGTTAACTTAATTTCTCCGTGTTACACAAATTTTAGCAAGCTGCCTATAGGATTTCAAACTATTCATTTTTAAGTTGTGACTACACTCAAAATCCAGCAATAGATAACCATGTTTCTAAGGGTTCTCACTTAAACACTTAGGCAAGCCCTTTAGGCAATAATATAAATAAAACTGAACTCGCCTCACGTTATTGTTTAAGTGTTTACAACCAGCAGGCAGGCCTGATTCGTGTTTCTAACTGAGTCATGTAATTTAGGCAAGCTTTGCTGCAACCAGCAATCTCCTTTTTCCCTCAAGTATTTTTAGAACACGCTTACTCGTTTGTTTATGTCATGCTATTGGATTGTTTTGTTGAGGAGGTATACTTGAGCCTATGTGTTTAATGTGCTTCCCCTTAAATGCTGCAGTCTTCTCTTATGTTTGTATGTCGCTCCTAAGATTTTTCACCTTTTGAAACCTCAAGTCAGCCTTAATATCCTTCCTCCTTTTTAGGATTAGTAGTCCTAAAGTGCCTCCGGGACTGATAGAAATGGGCGCGGTAATAGCATGGCAATAGTGGTCGAGACCAATCCGCGCTTTAGTACCTTAAACGGGGTGGGAAAGGGTAGATATGGTATTGAAATGAACCGGTGCGCTAATACCACGTTGTAGCCCTCTTCTGAGAAGTGATTACCGGTGATTGTATTTTGATGTGATCTCATATTGTTTATGTAAACCTAGGACCGCCTTCTTTTATTTCCCTTTCCTTTAAAAGCATTGCAACTCTTTTAAAATCAAGCTTAATTTGCTCTTTCAAACGCATCGTTTATTAAAATTCCCCTCTTATTTGAGCCTTATCTGTATATATGTTAATTTGAACCAAATTCACAAAGAATTGTCTGGCGCGGAACCACCTATGGAATCCTGAGGGGTGCCCTAACACTTTCCCCTTAGGATAATTTCAAGCCTTACCCTATCTCGTTATCAAATGAACTAAGAATGAACCTTGAAGGATGTCCTAATCACCATAAATATTAGGTTGAAACGACTCTTCAAATCTAAACCCAGTTCCCAAAAGAGAACGAGTTGTCTTATATCAAATGTATAAACCCGATTTCGCGTAGAAAAAAGGGGGCGCGACAGCATGGCGACTACCGCTGGCGATGATCTAGGCTTTTACCATTTTCAGACTGTTATGTACTTCTGAATTTAATATCTCTTTTACGTGCAATTATTGTTAATTCCTTTAAGTCATTCAATTCCTTTTCAATTGCAAAACTGACTTGTCCTTTTGTTTTTTTTCCTTTACTACTGTCTTTAAATTATGAGAACAGTTGTTATTTACTGCTTTCTTAAACGGCAAATACGTGAGAACATGCTGTAAATTGTTTGCATAATCATGCTCAAACATCATATTCCACTCGTGCCAAACAAAATCCCATAACAACACTATAATTGAGTGGTTTGCGCTCTTCCTATATTATTACCCCTAAATCCGGAAAAGGCATATTTGCATGGTTAAAACTTAGTTCGATCAACGGTGTTAGTCGACGTTTTCCATGCCTTTCCCCCTTGAGTTGTCCGCTCAAGGTACCAGTCTAAAACCCATAGAAACCTTACTCCATTTAAAAACTGTGCATGCATCAGGTCAAACCTAGTTGGATTAGTTATGTTTGTCCACATAATGATTCCTTTAAGATAGCCTTGTCCAAAAGTCCACTAGGTTTCCCTAAACCCAAACGGGAACACTACCATGTTCTGTGCATTTATTTGGGAGAATAGCGATGCTTCATGCTAATTATTTGGTATTAAATATCAGAGTCGGTGGTGGTAAGGTCCTAAACCTTACTTGTCTTGCCCAGAAATATGGGGCACGAAATCCCTAGATTCGGCTCATGGTCACCAACATCCACCCAAAACTGCTAAGCTGGTTGGAAGATTCTCCACTCTAAATGGATCAAACTCTTTGTCGGGAAATATCTGGGAAACCTACCTTCTCTCCTGGGAAATCCAACCAACAACAGAGACATAGAAGCTGCCTACTTTGTTCTGGGATTGTGAGAGGGCTGTTTTCCGCTTCGGGGACATTTAAATGACAACCTTGCTAGAAGAGATAGGAGGGTTGGTCGGTATAGTGTGGGAAAGCTCCAGGTTTGTTGATGCCTGAGAACCGCCAAAGGCAGGGGGCTTCTCTCAAAATGATGTCCTGAAGAAAGAATCCAAGACTGAACATGTTTGAAAGAATCCTATATTCCCACTTTGGACTACTTGTATGAAGAGGTACGTCACAGCAAATCCTACCGTACCTATCCTGACGAGTTCGCCATTATATCATTAGGGGCACATTCATCGAAGGGCGTCCTTGTATTTTCATTGTTTTGTTTTCCTGAGGTTGATCGTGTTTCAATGAAAGAACGCCAGTAATTACACACCAGATGGCTATGGTAACTAAGGACCTTAAATGGAAGAATTGGCGGGCCAACCATTCAGGCATTGTGCCCATGATCATTGCGAAAATATGCCGCAGCCCCTAGAGAAGATGTCAACAGGGAGCCAAACACTTCGAAGGCTGCAATTTGCTAATTCAACTTTGGCTCATAGAGCACCTACAAAAAAGTGAATACCGATAAGAGATTTAACAGAGGGACTGGGATGATCATATCGCTTTCCACATCGAAAGCGAATAATTAACATGCCAATATGTTCGCCAACCAGAGAATGCTAGAGAATGGGGTTCGAACTTTTCGAAAATCTGACTGAGACCAGGTACAATGGATGTTCGAGTGGTTTCCGACCGAGGAGTTCGTCGCCCGATCCAAGAGATGCACCTTTCCTGATTATTGATTCGGCTTGAGAGAAACATACCCTTACGTCCCTCTCCGGGTTATGAGGCAAGCTGGTAGGAAGCAGGTTGTAACCAGAGTCGACAAAGATTGAAGTCACTTCCGGCTGACTTCCAGGAAAGATTGATATCCTTACAAGCTTGCCAAGCCCATCATATGTGGCACTGCAAGATCGTCATGGGAGGATACCATCGAGCCAGATAGATACCATGCTGGTTGTTGCTCCCTACTATTCAGGCTGGTTGGAGGATAGTCATTTGCAGGTCTGCGGCCGCCTGGGTTTGTTCAGGTCAGTAGGATCATAGATGAAAAAAGCGAGGCACATTGTCAAATGCAACCAACTGCGCAAGAGATCCGGAGTACGAAAGCGAAACACCGCGAGATACAAGAAGCCAATCAGAAGTTTAATTGAGGAGTGGAAGGAATAGGCTGTCATGACCAACCAGCGACTGGGATACTTGGAGCGAGGCATAGTAGAGTTGTAGAAGAAGTTTCTCAAGAGCGATCGAAGATTGCCAAATGCTGAAGGAACTGAAGGCAGACACCTAGCCAGGCCTACCTATTTGCTGGGACTTCGCGAGTTGGAAAGCTGCTTCGAAGAGCCAGGGATGCCGAATCTGGGGAAGGTCCTTCTGGACAAATAGATAGGAGTCTTGCCTTTTCGCTTCATAAAATCCCTGTAATAAAGGCCAAATGGCACATTAGCAAGTTTTAATTTCTTGTAATATTTTAGTGTCATTTTGGGATTTGTCTAATTTTTTATCAAATAAAATGCGGGCATTTAGCATCCTAAGATTCTACCATCAACTTGTGTCTAGGCCTTACCTCGCGCACATGAGGTCCCAAATTAGGACCACGTTTTATATTTTCCGCACTATGTGTTAAGTATTGCAATATTTTTCTTATGATCCGCGCAACTTTGTTACATTTTTGTTTTAAATTTTTGTCTTGTTTTCCCCTTCCCAAACTGTTAGTTCAAGCACTCTGGCAACCTCATCTTATTCCACAAGATCCCAAGGGCGCTCATCTCTCTAAT
>NW_017676219.1:0-4342 GCF_001879085.1 Nicotiana attenuata | reverse complement strand
GCACGCCAATACTTTCCTAGGCCCCGACCTAACTTTGATCAGAGACCCCCAAAACAATACATAGCCATTGCCGAACCCATTGATCAGCTATATGAGAGACTCAAAACCGCCAGTTATGTCACCCCCATCCCTGCTTGTACCCCTGAGAACCCTTCTCAGCGGGTTAACCCAAACAAATCTTGTGCATACCATTCTGGCATGAAGGGACACACCATCGACGAATGTCGTTCTTTAAAGGACAAGATACAGTCCTTAATTGATAACAAGGTCATTGTAGCAAAGGAAGCCGCTCCGAATGTTCGCAGCAACCCCTTACCAGATCACAAGGGCGGGGGTGTTCACATGATTGAAATAGAGGATGATTGGGATCCCAAGGGATCCATTGGGTTGATCGCAGAAGGCGATGATCCAAAGAAGCCAGCAGTTACTCTTAACCCCATCATGGTCCAGATTTAACCATCCGAGGTCACTGAGGTAGACGTGTCTATCCCGCTCGAGTTTGAGGCAGCACCATCAGCCAAAGCACCGACACTGTTTGAGGTTACAATTTTACCACCCAAGGAACATGTCCCATTTGAAGTAAAGGTAGCCGCACCAATTCCAGTGGCAATGACCACCATGCCGTCATTCCATACGAAAGCTATCCCTTGGGATTATACGGCAGAGGCTAGGAGGAAAGGCAAAGTCAGGTTCGAAGAAACTATTGCAACATAGGGTATGACAAGGACTGGAAGAGTCTATACTCCGGAGCACTTAGCTGAGCCAAGTAAGCAAGCTTCCAACCAGCCACTCATCATTGAAACAGGCCCAGATGACCTTTGAAGGAAGATACAGGCCAAGGAGTGTTCAGTCATTGACCAGCTAAACTAAACACCAGCACAAATATCTATTCTCTCTTTGTTGCAGAACTCCAAGACACACAAAGATGCTCTGTTAAAGGTGTTGAGTGAGGCATACGTGCCGAGTAACATCACTGGCGGAGAAATGGCCAATATGGTGGGACAAGTGTTAGAAAGCCACAAAATCACTTTCTATGAGGACGAGCTGCCGCCTGAAGGGTTAGGTCATAACAAAGCATTGCATATCACTGTGTAATGTGAAGACTACTTTATCACTAGGATCCTGATTTATGGGGGTTCCAGCCTTAATATATGCCCATTGATAACATTCAAGAAGCTGGGTAAAGGGATGCACGAGATAAAAGAAGGAGCGATCAACATGAAAGCTTTTGACCGATCCCAGAGGTCCACCATCGGTGAAATTAGCATGTGTCTTCAAATGGGACCAACTTGGTTCGAGGTTGACTTTCAAGTAATAGATGTGCTAGCATCCTACAACCTGCTATTAGGACGCCCTTGGATTCATTCTGCGGGGGTTGTGGCTTCGACACTGCATCAGGCCGTGAAATCTGAATGGAATCACCAGGAAATGATCATTCACGGTGATGGCAGCAATCCTATATATAGTCGTCAGACCATTCCGGCGATAGGGGGAAGAAGAAAGTTAGGTGGGGAGACTTATCACCACATCGAGCGAGTCAATGTTGTTGACAAAGATAAATGGTGGGACAACAAGATCGAGAGTATATTGAACTGGAGTGGGTACGAACCTGGCAAGGGGCTTGGCAAGAACCTCTAGGGGATTGCTAAACCCATAAAGCTCAAGAAGCACGGCACTACTTTCGGTCTAGGGTACGAGTACACTTGGGAGGAATTTAACAACTGGTTGCCACCATGGCGCGGTCCTTACTACCCACTGGAACAGCCAATACCGCCTTTGGAGCAGACTTTCCGATAGGCTGACATTGTTTATGGGACAGACGAAGAGGAGGCACTTGCCACGGTGAAGAACTTTTTCTTAGAAGACAATGACATGGACTGTTATATTGTTTTCGAGGAGGAGGGGGAGGAAGGTCCTTCCATACAAGCTGTGAGTAGAGGAACATACCTCAACAATTGGACCATCTAGACCACCAGAGCCCGGCGAGCCTCGGGGTAGCAAGGCTAAACAAGCATCATGCACTGTTTTATTTTACTAGATAATATTTTCTTTTCGCATTTTTTGATTTCTGCAATAAGATCTTCAATGTTCAAAACAGTTATGGAATTTGTCAAAGCATTTCGGTTTTCTTATAAATCAACACTCATTATTATTTTTCTCTCATTACTTTACTTATACAACATTACTATTACTTATCTTGATGAACCAATGACTGTGACATGCAATGAGACAACGCAACAAACAGACATTGATTCAGAGGAAGATGACATACCAGAGGAGATTGTCAAAGAAGTTGAGAACTTTGAAAATAGACCTAAGTCCAACCTGGACAAGACAGAAATCGTTAACTTGGGAGATGCAGAGAATGTCAAGGAGACGCGAATCAGCGTTCATTTGTCGCCATTAGAAAATAAGGAATACACAGAATTTCTAAGGGAATATGAGGACATATTCGCCTGGTCATATGACGACAGGACTGGTCTGAGTACGTCTATTGTGGCTCACAAACTGCCAACCAATCCGACATGTTCGCCGATAAAGCAAAAGCTCAGAAAATTCAAGCCTGATATGAGTTTGAAAATCAAGGAAGAAGTCACTAAGCAAGTCAAAGATAAGGTTCTCAAGGTAGTAGAATACCCGACATGGTTAGCCAACATTGTGCCAGTACCAAAGAAAAACGGGAAGGTAAGAGTCTGTGTCGACTACCGGGATCTCAACCGGGCCAGTCCGAAAGACGACTTCCCCTTGCCAAATATACACATCCTGATCGACAATTGCACCAAGCACGAGTTACAATCATTCGTTGATTGCTTCGTCGGTTATCATTAGATCTGGATGGATGAGGAAGATGCAGAGAAAACGGCTTTCATTACGCCGTGGGGAATGTATTGTTACAAAATGATGTCGTTCGGCCTGAAGAATGTAGGGGACACATACATGAGGGCCATGACTACCATTTTTCACGATATGATACACAAAGAAATTGAGGTATATGTTGATGAAAGCTATGTGTTAATCCTTCAAGATCAGACACAAGAATTCTACAGCCTACAGGCCTCAAATGAACGGAGCTGTGGAAGCCGCCAATAAGAATATCAAGAAAATATAGAGGAAAATGATAGTGAAGCATAAACAGTGGCATGAGAAGTTATCATTTGCTCTGTTGGGGTATCGCACCACAGTCCACACATCAACTGGGGCGACCCCCTATATGCTGGTTTATGGGACAGAAGTCGTCATTCCCGCCGAAGTAGAAATTCCTTCCTTAAGGATTATACAGGAAGCCGAGCTCGACGATGCAGAATGGGTGAAGAGTCGTTACGAGCAACTAGCTCTCATAGATAGGAAAAGAATGAACGCAGTTTGTCGTGGTCAACTTTATCAGAATAGAATGTCCAGAGCCTTCAACAAGAGAGTCAAGCCGAGGCAATTCACACCGGGCAGCTGGTATTAAAGAAAAATTTTCTGCATCAGGATGAAGCCAAAGGGAAGTTCTCTCCCAACTAGAAGGGTCTGTACATGGTTCACCGGGTTTTGATAGGAGGAGCCCTCATACTTGCAAAAATGGACGGAGAAGTTCGGCCAAAGCCGATTAATTCAGATGCAGTCAAGCGCTACTATGTGTAATCTCCATGTTTTCCTCTATGATGTAATTTGAACTACGTCTGACCTGATTTCCTTTTAAGAGGGGATACGTAGGCAGCCTTATGGGTTCGGTCACAATTAAATAAAATTTTCATTTCCCCCCAAAATTGGAAACTAGGACAGAATTTTGAGGAGGACCCTTAAAATTCCGAAGATATTTCAGCCGATCGTCGCACGAGCAGCAGTCAGAAGCATCAACCCATCAAACTAGGGCAGAATTTTGAGGAGGACCCTCAATATTCCGTAGCAGGAGAGGTGGTAATGTCTCGAACCGCGTCACAGTCGTCATGCGTGTTTATTTATTGAAACTGCTTCGTTTAGCAACGCTACCCCAATGATACATACAGTATCACCAGATCAAAGCCAAGCAGGTCAAGCAGAGCCAGCGGGGATACGAACTAACCTCCCCCCTTTACAAAACTCACAATTTTTCTTTGGATGCAGGCACTTGGATTGCGAAATCATCGAACATACTATACACTCACAGACATTGTTCAGGAATACAACTCTCAGAATCGTTGACATTCCGTGTGTCACAGTGCCCCAGCAGTCACGATATCGCAATCTGTTATCAGCTAAGAAAGCTCTATTACCGTTTGCCCTTTTATTTCTTGCATAAGGCTACCATTCTGCCTTCCGAGGTTAAGCTCTACCTCCATCTGCATTTGCATTGCATAAGGCTACTTTCTGCCTTCCA
>NW_017676218.1:45815-49506 GCF_001879085.1 Nicotiana attenuata | reverse complement strand
TGCTAAACAAGCTACAGTTATCATGGCTGAGGTACATGCGGGAGTTTGCGGGCCTCATATGAGTGGATATGTATTGGCAAAGAAGATTCTCCGAGCAGGTTATTATTGGCTTACTATGGAATGGGATTGTATCAGTTTCGTACGCAAGTGTCATCAATGTCAGGTACATGGAGATTTGATTCATTCTCCACTATCTGAATTGCATACAATGTCAGCACCATGGCTGTTCGTTGCTTGGGGAATGGATGTCATTGGGCCGATCGAGCCAGCGGCACCAAATGGGCACAGGTCATTCTGGTAGCTATTGATTATTTCACTAAGTGGGTTGAAGCAAAAACCTTCAAATCTGTGACCAAGAAGGCGGTGGTTGATTTCGTGCATTCGAATATCATATGTCGGTTTGGGATCCCGAAGGTAATCATCACAGACAATGGTGCCAATCTCAACAGTCATTTGATGGCCGAGACATGCCAGCAGTTTAAGATCACACACCGCAATTCCACACCATATCGTCCTAAGGCAAATGGAGCAGTCGAAGCAGCTAACAAGAACATCAAGAAAATACTTCAGAAAATGGTAGAGGGGTCGAGGCAATGGCATGAGAAGTTACCTTTTGCCCTGTTGGGCAATCGCACTACTGTCCGCACTTCAGTAGGGGCGACTCCCTATTCACTGGTGTATGGAACTGAAGCAGTAATACCCGCAGAGGTTGAAATCCCGTCCCTTCGGATCATCGCCGAGGCGGAAATTGATGATGTTGAATGGGTTAACGCCCGCTTGGAACAACTAAGTTTGATTGATGAGAAGAGATTGGCAGCAGTGTGTCACGGTCAGTTGCACCAACAGAGAATGGCATGAGCATATAACAAGAAAGTGCGTACGCGGAAGTTTGAAGTAGGACAGTTGGTGTTGAGGCGTATCCTACCCCATTGGGCTGAGGCAAAAGGAAAGTTCGCCCCAAACTGGCAGGGGCCATTTGTTGTAACCAGAGTGTTGTCCAATGGCGCTTTATATTTGACAGATGTGGAAGGAAAATGTGTAGAAATGGCTATAAACTCTGACGCAGTCAAGCGATACTATGTATGATTTCTTGGTTTAATTGTACTTTATTGTATTTGGCATATTTTTGAGATTGAAATGACGAAGGCATTTTGTTCTGCTATCCAAACACTTTATCCTTTGTTACCCCTCTTGAGCCTCATTTACTTTCTTTCGTACCCCTCTTTCGGAATCAATAACAACTCAGAAGCTCGAGCAAGTCAAATCGGTGAAGAAATAAGAAAACACAGTCCAACGAAAAAAAAGAAAAGAAAAAGAAAAAAAAAGAGAAGAAAAATGAAGAAAGAGAAAAAAAAGAAATGGAAAAAAAAAGAAAGAAAAGAAATGAAAAGATTGCAACAGCAAAGTAATTCCTATGACCTGAACTACGTTTGACTTGCTCCCGAAAGGGTACGTAGGCAGCCTCTCTCTGGGGGTTCAGTCACATCAAAACAAAATCCCAAAAGTCCCCACGGAAGAAACTGGGGCAGAAGTTATTGTTGTGCAAGAAAGTTGATTCCGAAAGTTGTAGTTGTGACCCATATTGAATTGTTTTGAGCCTTTTATACCCTTCTTTCTAGCCCTATCCAAAAGCCTGCATTACGGTCCAAAGAAAGACCTTTTGATCAATATTCAGGAAGTGCCAATACGA
Source organism: Nicotiana attenuata (assembly GCF_001879085.1). NCBI lineage: Eukaryota > Viridiplantae > Streptophyta > Magnoliopsida > Solanales > Solanaceae > Nicotiana > Nicotiana attenuata. The sequence continues at coordinate 47,816 of NW_017676218.1, read as the reverse complement.
GCGAGTAAAAGTGATTCACGTCAGGGGCAACACTCTGGTACAAGAGAAATAATAAAAATGAGAGAATCTTATTGGTGAAAACCCTCACGGGCATCGTAAGGCGAAGCGAGTTGGGAGAAAATAAAAAATGAGAGAGTCTTATCGGTGAAAACCTTCACGGGCACCATAAGGCGAAGTGAGTTGAGAGAAATCAAAATGAGAGAGTCTTATTGGTGAAAACCCTCACGGGCACCGTAAGGCGAAGGCGAGTTTTTTTTTTCAGACAGGCAAATGAGACAAGTCCGTGGTCAAAAGATGCTCAGGACATTGCAAGACGAGCAAGGTTTGGGTTTGGATAAAAAGCAGGTTGTGAAAGTCCGAAATGACAAATGTGACGATTGAAAGTTGATTGGTAGACAGACTGGGCTGGTCAATCCGAAATGCATGGCATGCTCAATGGTACCAATTGTTCCACTCAGATAAGTCTCATTTTCTTCTTTCTTCATTACAAATCACCCGTTCTCGGATTCTCTTTATCCTTAACCCTTGAGGTCATTGCATTTCATTCTTTCGAGGTCTATCTCTGGGATGTTTCAATGTCAGTTCTGTCCGAAACAAAGGAAGGAATGTCAAAGCTAACTACCAGCTTCCTAGTTGTACAGATAGGGCCAGGATACATCAAAGATGTCCAAAAGCAAAGTAAGTCATAAAGGACCACTGGAAGTTTCATCGGTGGATTGATCGGATAATTGTGGGGAAGAAGCGAAGTTTCAAAAGAGGGGTCGGAAACACAAAAACAACAATATGGAATAGAACTTGGGTCATCAAAGTCAAGGGGTTGAAATTCGGTCAGGAAGTCGAGGGGATTCAAGGCAAGTCCAGGAAAACGAGATGGAGTAAAGCCCAGTAGCAGGGATGTACCTAGCAAGAATGCCGGCAACTAACCACATTTTTAAAACTGACAAGATTTTTCTTTGATTGAAACAGGGGCAAAAAGTTTTCATTGGTTTTGGGAGGAACCCTCCTTAAGGAAAAAGCAAGCACCCAAAAGGTATGCCGGAAATTCTCAGGACCCTCCTGAAAAATGGGACTTAGTTTAAACTTCAAAACAATCATGAGTAGCATAATTTAGCACAAATGTATCCTAAAGAGCATAGGTTGTCTAAGATAGGACTTAATAAGGAGTGGTCAGGACCCTCCTGGATAATGGGATGTAGCTTTAAAGTTCGCTTCAGATAGCAAGATATAGTGGGAGTCGTACCTTCAGTAGATATAATTTAGGTTAAAACTATCTTTTAACTAGAAGTTGTCAGGACCCACCTGGATAATGGGGAGTAGCTTAAGACCTTTTAGACAACAAATGTAGTGGGGGTAATACCTCTAGAGGATATAACTTAGGTTCATAATCATTAGATGTTGTCAGGACCTCCCTGGATAATAGGACTTAGCTTTCAGATTCTTATAATAGTTGGTAGAGTAATTCAGTTTAACACTTACTCATGCACCCAGCTACCAAACTGGGGCAGAAAGTTTCCTTTGTTTTGTTTATTTTGTTGCAGTCAGGAGCCCACCTGGAGAACAAGGGAGTACTTTGCAAGCGTTGCAGTCAGGAGCCCCCACCTGGAGAACAAGGGAATATTTCAAATTTCAGCAGTCAGGAGCCCACCTGAAGAACAAGGGAAGTACAATTCCAATCTCTAATTTTGATATGTGATAACATGCTGTACCCAGTTACCAAACTGGAGGCAGAAAATTTTCTTTGTTATTTATTTTGTTGAAGTCAGGAGCCCGCCTGGAGAACAGAGGCATGCGTTTCAAGTTTCAGCAGTCAGGAGCCCGCCTGGAGAACAGAGGCACACATTTCAAGTTCAGCAGTCAGGAGCCCGCCTAGAGAACAGAGGTGCACATTTCAAGTTTCAGCAGTCAGGAGCCTGCCTGGAAAACAGAGGCACACATTTCAAGTTTAAGCAGTCAGGAGCCTGCCTGGAGAACAGAGGCACACAGTTCAAGTTTCAGTCAAGT
>NW_017676218.1:36571-40629 GCF_001879085.1 Nicotiana attenuata | reverse complement strand
GAACCTAAATAGTTACAGTTCGAACTCCAGGTGCTTGGTCAATAGTATTGGCTTCAGTGTTTTTTTTTTTAGCATGATCAGCATTATCTTAGTTACGACTTCAACATTTAAGCTTCAGCATGTTCAGCATGTTCAAATTTCCAGCATCAAATTTTCAGAGCATGTGGATCAAACCCAAACAACTATCGAATTTGGATTGAGTGTGTTTAATTGGCAAACAGTTCCTCCCTGCTGGGCCATGTGTTAGGCCCAACGTTTAGCCCTCTTACCCAATAGACAACCTGGCCTTTGCTTCGAAACATATTGCCATCATTGGGCTGCCGCTGAAAGCCCAGTTATTGGACAACTCCATGTCACAGGACTGGGCCCAATGTTCAAAGTCCAAATTGTTAAGTCCAGAAGTCTTTTAAAACTACATTAGGATATCGGGAATTAATTCACAAATATAAATTTGGGTTTCAAGTTAGGTGGCGGGTTCAAATTAAGAGGATCTTCCCTTTTGTTTGAATTCGGACTTGAATTTGAGACCCGAATTTATAAATGCTAATTAATTAGGGCCCTTTAGAGACAACATTGTAATAGAAAATCATAGTTTCTTTTAGGATGGCCTTTAAGTAAAACATGAGACGAGCCTCGCCGCATAAAACATATAAATTGCGGGGCCCTCATTAAATACTGTGTTAAAATATCTTAAAATTCGGGACATGCCATTTAGCGAATTTTCATGGCTACTGCAAAGATAATAATACGCTAGTCACTTTGGGCGCGAATTTTAATAATATTACTTTCCTAAACTCGGGTGTGCATTTCATGCAATCCAAATCCAAATCCCAAAACGTTGAATAAGAGGTGTCACGGATCCGGGTGCATTTCATGTGACGTGATCCGAAAACACGCTCTTAAACGGCGTTCACTTTCGTAAAAATAACTAAAAGCGGTAAATAATCTTAAAAATTGCAAAAACCAGATTTTTGGCCATTTATAATAATTTAAGCGACCGTGCTAGAACCAAGGGATCCGAGAGTGCCTAACGCCTTCCTTCGGGTCAACAGAATTCCTTACACAGAATTTCTGGTTCGCAGACTCCAATTGGGTAGTCGAAATTTTCCTCGATTTGGGATTTAAATTAAATCGGTGACTTGGGACACCAAAAGCCAATCCTATCCCAAGTGGCGACTCTAAAAATAAATAAATAATCCCATTTCGAATAATGTCACTTTAAATGGAAAAACTCCCTTATACATTATCCTTCGGGGTAGATGTGTAAAAAAGGAGGTGTGGCTTCTGAATGTCTTAGTTAGCCACATATGAATGAGGAATGAAGACGTTTTATTTTATGGACAAATAACTACTCCACCTCTACCCCTTAAAATGCAGCTCTAAAGCCAGCATACTTGATCCACAACAACCATGAATCACCTCTAAGCGTCCATTAAAACCACCGTTAAAGTACATCGACCCACCACGACAACAAATAAAGAATAGGCATATAAAAAAATGACTTAAAACTGCATAAAAGGAATTCACAAAGCATCAAAAACTGATCTGTTAAATCCAAAAAGCCCAACCTATAAATTTGCATCTTAGCAACTGCAACACTTAGTTTTTTAACAGAATCGCATCATGATTGATAAAGAAAATATGAAGTTCCATAGAAAGAGTCATTTTACCATATAACATATAAAACGCAGAACATTGAAGCGAAAGAAGTACAAAATATATAAGTGCAGAGCAAGACGCATTGCAGTAAGACTAATCAGGGATTCTTTTCTTTCTTTACGACTCTGCGAACCTTGTTGCTAGACAGTTGAGAATTGAAGTCATCATCTACTCCTACTGTTGATGCCTTATTAGCGGATCTAGTCTTCTTGTCATATGTCTTCAAAGGGGATATTTTTGCATTGCAAGCATCTCCATCGTCTAACACCGACGATCCACTTTCAGATACACTTTTCTCGATGGGTGTTTGCAAAACAGACTTAAGTTGACTTTCGGCCATAAGATCCTTTGAAAAACCAAAACAATTTAATAGCAGTTGCAGAACAAAAAAAAAATGGCGTAAAAGTTTAAATTTCATGAAATTTACCCCGAAAAGCTTATCTCCACTTGAGCTTTGTCCATCCAAAAAATGTGGATCCTGTTAAAAAAAAATAAAAAAGAAAGATCATCCTATATGTGGAAAAGTATTTATACATAAATTATATATGATGAGGTTTGTGCGTTAAAAAATTTTTACATTCATATTGTCTTCGAATAAAGTATGGCCGTATTCCTTTAGAAGGTCATCATCATCAGTAAACTTAAGAACTTTGTACACTTCAACCTGTGACTCAATATTCTCTTGCTTAACAATAACCTTGAACATGAATTTTTATAAAGAATATCGTCCATTTCACTTGGATAAGAACAGTCAGCATCCGCAAGTGAAGTCTGCACCAAATTTCATAAGTTAGAAATATTTTTATGGTTAATCTAATTAACTTTAGTAGTATACCTCAACTAATCTTTCCTTAAGTTCTTTTGCGGACTTCCCTATAAGTTGCATAGCTTCGCGATTCCAAAGCAGCAATGAGATAAAAGCGGTTAGTGACATACTTTGAGAAATAACATTTTTAACTTCATTTAAAATTTTAAAAAAAATTACCGAGTAATTCTATCTCATCGACATCATGTTGATTTGTTAGTTGGTCAAAAGGGCGCAAGTTAAAGATGTTCATATGAAATGAAGGATCATTTGTTTCCTCGACAAATGTCTTTTGAGTAAATGTCAGCTTCAAGTTGTGTGTCGTAGTCCTCAACTTCAAATTATTTGGTCCGACTACAAAGTAGTTCATACGATATAAGCGAAGTTCATGTATCTTGTTCCTAAAAAACTTAAGAACATACTTTCCGATTGTAGCATGTATACGATCACCCTGCAAATTCAGATTAATTATTAGTGCACAATTATGAACCCAACAAATGTAAGGGCGTATATACTTTCATCAATGTGTAAAGTTGTTAAAAGATGTAATGTCAAAAACCAAAATGCTACAGTTGTTGTATATCAATTATGAAGGCAACATAAGCAGAAACAAAGCTGAAAATTGCAAATATAAACATAGTTTCTATAAGTTCATCCGATGATCGTGTAACCAAGGCAAGCAATAGCTAATATTTACCGAAGTTATATATTTTGAACAATACTTCTTTAATAGCAGAACAGTTCCTCTGCTATTTTGAACAATAAATCGGTTATTATGTACAAAGATGCAACTTACCTGATTGTTAATATAAGGACAATCACTTTCTAAAGTTATACTCAACATTCGAAGTGAAAAACGAAATGACACAATGGATTCCAGATCAGTTAAACATCTGTTGATATGGAAGTCGAATTATTTAAGTAATACGGAAGAAAGAATTTTCATATGGAATGCGACTACATTAGTAAGTTTAAAACTATGACAAAGTTGAATATGTTACCTTAGAATCCTGTAAAACCAATTCAATTGAAAACGGTATTTGCGGGTTAAAGCGATCCGGCATTATCCACATTCGAACAACTCTAACTTTGAGATTCCATTGCATCGAGTTGGATGATATTTGTTTGATATCATGAATTTGTGTGGCCATACTTGCAAAGTAATTGCAATCAGAATGTAGTAGATGAAATATGAAGTTGAAAAGGTTTTGAAAATATAAAGCACATAAATCATGGAGTTATAGATGTGTATATAAATTTGAGATTTTGGAGTTGGAAGAAGACGTTACAGACCACGATCAGTCGTGGGGGGTAATGGAGATGCACTTCTGCCTTTGAGATGCCGACTGTTTTGTTGGAATAACTGATATTATTCCTCCTTTTTAAAAAAAAACTTAAGTATTAAAAAGTTAAAAAAAGTTATTGCAAATTGTGGATGGTAGTTAAGGAGTAAAAAACGGGAACTTACAAACTGGAGGAATCTTTTCCTTGATTTTTAGAACCGCAACTTTAATTAAAGGGCAGAAATTATGGAAAGCAAAAATCGTGTTATGGAAAGCAAAAATCGTGGGAATCATTGAAACCAATTTCGTGG
>NW_017676218.1:31005-35170 GCF_001879085.1 Nicotiana attenuata | reverse complement strand
AGCACCAAATAACACTTACCCCAATATCCCTAGCTTGATCATTCACATAACTCCCATCTTTCCTCTTATGAGTCTCAGTCCACACTTTGCCTCGATCAACTTCTTTCCCCATTTTCTTCTGAAATTTTAAAAAAGTAAACTTAGTTAATTAAGAATATATTAATACACAGAACGTACCAGTAAGTATGTCATATTAAACTACCATCAAATCCCTTCTTCTAGCCAGACTCATAGCACCACTAGTATGAGGAAGTGTTTGTTGTCCTCGAATCCGTTGATTTCTCAAGCAAAGCGCCTACGAGTCAAAATAGGAGAATTTCTGTTACATATAAAAAGCAACAATTGATAACTGAACTAAACAAGACACTGGCATTCATTTTGCTGCAAGCTTTAGAGAACTAAACAAGAAATGATAACTGAACTATTAGGAGCTTCACCAGCCTTTGTAGCAGACCATCTATTAGCTTTCTCAGTATCTAACTGGGCACAGTTATTGTATCTATATAAAAACAAGTCATGTACTATTCCAAGAGCATGATCTATATTAAAATGAAGAGTGTCTAATTAATGTTGATAGATATACTCAGTGATCAACTCCTTATAGTTGTTTGCCATTACAAAGTGAAAAAAAGGAGTCACTTCAAACAATACACAAATGAATGAAGTTAATCAACCATAAAAAAGCCAACCTAACTAACTACTCTGGCAACTAAACCTGGTTTTACAAAATTGGAGCTTCAATCAATAAAAATCCCTATATGGACTTTACCATAAAGTGGTACACTTGTATTATTTTAGCATAAACTTGCGTGAAACAAAGAAGAGGAAGAAGAAGAAGAAGAAGAAGGAGGGGAAAAAAGAGAAGCCACAGCAGTGGCAGAGAAGAAGCAACAAAGACAAGCAGTGAAATAAGAAGAAGAATACGAACCTTTGTTTCTTCTTTGGACCGATAGTTAACATACAATGCCCATTGGTCCATGGGAATGCCTTCTGGAGCATTCTTAATGATATCTTCTTTGCTCAATAATGAATCATTGGCCTCATCCCATAGTTTAAGCCTGAATTCCTTCCACTTTTTGTTAAGTCAACCTTTTACCTTTTGCTGATCACTCCTAAAGAAAAACCGAGGCTTGACAAAAATAATATATGTTAGTTTACTGCTGACAGAATTTCCAATCAACAACACAGCAACTCTTTCCAACAAAAATCTAAGTAAAACAACTATAACATACAAACTAAGTAAAAGAATTAAAAGGCATTACCAATACGAAATCATTAACAACACGGTGCACAAAAGGTTTAGGCATTAATGCCCAACTCTCAAAGCCAATTGGAAAGTAGCGAGGATCTGTAGCAAGCTCCCCCAAAAATCCTGCAAGAATGCCGGCTGATTTTCCAATAGGTTGAGCAAACTCATCACATTCAACAATTATGCGCGATCCATTCTCCAAGTTATGGACATCCTGAACCTTCAACCTAATAGATTTTATCACTTGATGTTCATCTGCAACAAAATAAAGACCATATTAAAATATAAATCGAGGAGTTGAACTTCCAGGGAAATGCAACTCCCTGGATGAAACTCCTGAAACCCTCAGCAATTTCTTGAATTATGTACCTTTGGGAAATACAAGCAGAAAGAAAGGACAAGTGAAGTGGGAGTTTGTTCATTTTCTTGAGGCTTTAAAGAGATTACTTGTTTATCAAACTTGTCATAGTTCACTGGATGTCAAACACACAGGAAAGAGTAGTCAAGTCAGCCATCCCCATGACCTTTTTTAAATCTCAATGGCTCAGGAAAAGAAGAAAACTCAGTGATGAATGCAATGTGAAGAAATCTATTCACTAATCTAGAGCAGAGGACAAAGATAATCCAGGAACACTATGATAGTAGGACAAAGAGGCGCACATATCAACAAAGCCACAATTTTAGCATTTTATTTCTTTGCTTGCAACAACTTTTCTTCTTTTCTTGGCATTTATGCAGACCTATTCCATAAATCAATTCTTCTTTCAAGAATGTCTTGACAGTTTCATGGAAGTTGGAGGAAAATTCAGGTTTGTCTTACAGAGGAGAGAATTGAGATTATTTTGTCAACAATTTTGTCAGAAAAGTGAAGGGCCAGTATTCTATCATCCCATGTCCACAATTTTGTTAGACTGGATGTTTAATATTATGATCAGAACTTTTACAGAAAAATATGCATATGATTTTCCCTGTTTTGTGTTCTGTGGTAGAAGTTGCGGAATATATAATTGTCCACTAGCAATTTCTGGATTAGGTCATCACTTGCTTTAAATTAAAATCTGTGTTTCCGAGGCCTTGGAAACCTCATTTAGAGTTACCTCGATTTGCGTGCGCAGTCCGGGCGCGTAGCCGGAAAGCTTAAATATGAAAATCTGTGAAAAACGGTAAAATTTGGCTATAAAATGAGTTAATTTCACTTCGGTCAACGTTTTGGGTAAACGGTCCCGGACTCGTGATTTGACTGTCCCGAAGGGTCCGTAGGAAAATATGGGACTTGGGCGTATGCCCGGAATCGAATTCCAAGGTCTCGAGCCCGAGAAATGAATTTTTAAAGGAAATTGTTTTCTGAAATTGTTTAAGGAAATTTGAAATGAAATTTGATTAGAACATGATGGTATCGGGCCCGTATTTTTGTTCCGGCGCCCCGTACAGGTCTTATATATGATTTACGATATTTCTGTGAAATTTGATGAAAAACGGATATCATTTGACGTGATTCGGACCTTAAATGCAAATATGATGTTTAAAGAAGTTTTGAGAAATTTCATTGATTTTGAGGTTTAATTCGATGTTCATGATGTTATTTTGGTGATTTGAGTACACGAATAAGTCCGTAGGATATTTTTGAGGCTGTGTGTGTATTTGGTTTGGAGCCCCGAGGGCTCGGCTGAGTTTTGGATAGGCCACGGGGTGAAATTTTGGACTTAAGGAATTGCAGGCCTGTAGACTTCGCATTTCCCAAACTTTCTTTGCAATTCCCAGGTTTGCATTTCCCAAACATTTTTTGCAATTACCAGGCTTGCTCGCATTTCCCAAACTTTCTTCGCAATTCCCAGGTTCGCATTTCCCAAACATTTTTTGCAATTCCCAGGCTTGTTCGCATTTCCCAAACTTTTTTCGCAATTCCCGGGTTCGTATTTCTCAAACTTTTTTCGCAATTCCCAAGCCAGCAGAGGTTGGTTCGCAATTGCGAACCCTTGTTCGCAATTCCCACATCTGAGACCTGCAATTTTATACTTAGCCGATTTTAAACCCCTTTTTTCATATTCTCTCAAACACAAACACACTTAGGCGATTTTTCAAGAATTCCTTCTTCTCCAAATCAATTGTAAGTCATTTTTAACTAACTTTCTTCAATTCTTAGCATCTTTTAACATGATTTCAACTTAAAATCAAGGATTTTCATGGGGAATATTGGATGTTTTGGGTAGAACCTAGGTTTTTCAAAAATTGGGGATTTGGACCTCGATTTGAGGTCCGATTTCAAAACAAATTATATATTTGAGTTCGTGGGGGAATGGGTCATCGGGTTTTTGTTCGAACCTCGGGTTTTGACCATGTGGGCCCGGGGCGATTTTTGACTTTTTGGGTAAAACTTTGGAAAATTCATTTTCATGCATTCAAATTGATTCATTTAGAGTTTATTGATGTAATTAAGTAACTTGTGACTAGATATGAGCGAATTGGTGGTGGAATCAAGGGGTAAAGCTATAATTGAATCGTGAATTATGTTCGAGGCATCGAGGTAAGTGTTTGGTCTAACCTTAGCTTGAGGGATTAGGAGTTGAGTCTTATTTGCTATGTGGTAATTGTTGAGTACGACGTATAGGCATGGTGACGAGTATCTATACGTTGGTGTCTAGCATGCCCGTGAGTCTTTATATTATGATTATCATGACTTTGTTGTATCTTTCATGTCTTGGTGATGATTTCTAATTGTTGTATAAAGTTTGTGGAAAGAATTGTGACCTATGAACATTGAGGAGCGTTGGCTCAAGTTGTATAATAAATTGTGAAAGTATAAGTGACAATTGAACTTTAGAGCATTGGCTCGAGTTGTGAAATGAGCGGTGAAGGTATAAGTGATAATTGAACCCTCTAGAGCTAGTTGGCTCGTAGTTAGTAAAGTGTAATTGT
>NW_017676218.1:18075-29496 GCF_001879085.1 Nicotiana attenuata | reverse complement strand
AATGTGACGACCCGACCCGTCGTCTCATGTGTTACTGCTCCGTTTTCCCCGTTTATTGCTTCTTCATGCTTCGTTATCGGTATGTGGTGTGTGAGAGTTGATTTGGATTGGTTTTGATAAGAAATGAGACACTTAGTCTCTTTAAGGAAGGCTTAAGTTGGAAAAGCCAACCGGACGTGACTTATGAGATAGAAGGTTCGGATGTGATTTCCGGTGATTCGGTTAGCTTCGGGGGATGATTTGTGACTTAGGAGTGCGATCGGAATTGATATTGGAGGCCCGGTGTAGAATTAGGCTTGAATTGGCGAAGTTAGTATTTTGGCGAATTCCGGTTGATCGGTGAGATTTTGATCCGAGGATCGGAATGGAATTCCGAGAGTTGCTATAGCTTCGTTATGTGATTTGTGATGTGTGTGCAAAATTTCAGGTCATTTGGACGTCGTTTGGTTGGGTTTTTGATCGAATGCGTGTTTCGGAAGTTTTAGAAGAACTTAGACTTGAATCCGATGTAATTTGATGGTTTTGGTGTTGTTCGTGGTGTTTTGATGATTGGAGCAAGTTTGAGTGATGTTTTAGGATGGGTTGGCACTTTTGGTTGAGGTCCCGGGGGCCTCAGGTGTGTTTCGGATGCCCAACGGGTCATTTTTGGAAATTGTTGAACTGCTGGTTGCTGGTATCTGGTTTCCTTCTTCGCGAACGCGAGGGGAGTCTCGCGAACGCGAGGGGAGTCTCGCGAATGCAAAGAGGAAAAATGGGAGGCTGTGATTTTGGCCTTCGCGAACGCGAAGGGGGAGTCGCGAACGCGAAGGAGTGGGTCAAGGTGCTACGCGAACGCGGGAGAGTAATCGCGAACGCGTAGAAGGAAAGTTGGGCCTGGGGGAATTTGGCCTACGCGAACGCGAGGCAAGCTACGCGGACGCGAAGGGGCCTGGTAATTGGCCTTCGCGAACGCGAGGTACTGTACGCGAACGCGAAGAAGAATGTACAGTGACCTGGGCAGAATGTCTTAAAACATTTCATCCGCAATTTTGGGGCTCATTTACTCCATTGTTGATCTTTTTGAGAGCTTTTTGGTAGGAATTGAAGAGGATTTTGACGGGAATCGATTGGAGGTAAGTCTCGTGACCTAGAAACGCTATTTATTTGAAGAATCAACCTTTAATTCATGGAAATTGGAGTAAAAATTGGAAGAGCTAGGGCTTGAGTTTTTATATTTCAAATTGGGATTTGATAGGTCATCTGAGCTCGGATTTGGGAGTTCTTGGTATGTACGGACTCGTGGCGAGACGAGGAATCCGGTAATGTAAGTTTCATAATTTTTCGAGAAGCGGGCCCTGGGCTCGGGTTTTGCTAGTTTCGAGATTTTTGCTATATTTCGATTGTTTTCGATTGGGCATCGTTCCCTTGGCATATTGTGATGTATTCGTTCTGATTTTGGTTAGATTCGACGTGCGTGGAGGCCGATTCGAGGGGCAAAGGCATCGCGGCCTAAAGATTTCGCCGGTTCGAGGTGAGTAATGATTGTAAATGATATCCTGAGGGTTTGAAACCCCGGATTTGCACCCATAGTGCTATATTGAGGTGACTTGCACGCCCGATAGAGAGCGTGGGGTAGAGCACCGTTGGAGATTGTGACCTGGTCCGTCCCGGTTGTGGATTTAACCGCGTATTTCACTATGACTCGTTGTTTTTCATTCTGAATTGGGCTTAATGCCGTATTTGGGGCTTATTGTCGACTTTTGAACTCCTTGTGAGCTATCATCACCGTTTTCCTCACTATTTGAAATATTATTTGAACTCAGTCCATTTGAATTACATTGTTTCATGAACTCAGCTATACTTTTACTCAACCTTGAGTTTTAACTGATATTTGAACTACTGTTTGAGCTGAGCATTATTGTTTTTACTGATGCCCGAGGGGCGTATGATTATTTTTGGACTGATTGAGGCCGAGGGCCACTTGTGAGGTTATGCTGAGTGATGTGAGGAGGCTTTCAGGCCTCGAGTGTACTGTGAGTAGGCTTTCAGGCCTCATGTTGATATGTACATGCTTTCAAGCCTTATGATGATATAGCGCTTGGGCTGTAGGAGCTCCTCCGGAGTCTGCACACCCACAGTGAGCGCGAGTACCCAGTTAGAATTGGATAGTGGTAACAATGACACTGTCATACGTGTTTTGGTCAGGTAACAATGGCTGACCAGTGGTAACAATGGCACTGAAACACGCGTTGGGTCAGGTAACAATGGCTGACCGGTCAGGTAACAATGACTGACCACACTTGAGCATACTTGTTTTATTAATTGTTTTCAAAGAGAATTTCTTGCCACGTTTCACTGGTTCCTACTGTTCACTTGATTTTACTGATACTGTTCTGAGTGCTGTGATACTGAGCCTGAGGGGCTGCAACTGTTCTGAGCGGTTGATATTGAGCCCGAGGGGCTGGTACCGTTTTGAGCTGTGCCCGAGGGGGCGAACTTTTATGTGCTCATCTTGCATACTTAATTGCATCTTTACCTGCTATACTGTGGTACTCATGCCCGAGGGCGGATTTTTCGGTGCTTATCAGCACTAACTGTTTTGAAATTGTTTCCGTAATTATTGAAAAGATCATTTTCAAAGGAGATTTGAACTGAGCCAAGATATTTCTAAAGATCTCACAGATTTCACTGTTTTCTTAGAAAAGTTATACCCGGCTTCTATACAGCATGTTGTTTTCTTTACGTGATTTCTTGCTGCTCAGTTATTATTTACTTTTATTACTCACTGAGTTGGAGTACTCACTTTACTCCCTGCACCTCGCGTGCAGATGTAGGTATTATTCACCCGGTAGCGGGTTTTGATAGCGGGTTGAAGGTATTGTTATTGTAGCTGAGCAGAGTGACCGCCAGCGTTCGCGGCACCGGGTTACTCCCTTTGGTTCTAAACTTCATTCTGTATATTGTTGGCCCTGTAGTGGTATTTAGACTCCCTAGATGCTCGTGACTTGTGACACGCCGGTCGGGTTGTGTTGGGTTGTAAGTACTGGTTAGTATTGTCGTTAAGCTGTATTTATCTATTCATTTATGTTTAATAATTGTTAAAGAGACGATTTGGGGCTTCACGAGAGGCGCCATCGCGACCGGGTTGGAAATTGGGTCGTGACAAGTAGAGTCTGAGGGATCGGTACAGAGACGTTTGTATTTATCCCCCAAGGGCTACAGAGCTAGGAAAAACTTCACATTCATTCTTTCTTGTCGTGCGATTTTGTTCTCTCAATGCTAAATTGAAACCTCTACTCTTGTCCTTTTGCGAATGGAGAGGTCATGTACCGCTTCTTCAGCCGTGCAACAGCATAGACCAGTGATTGATCAACTACGTCTTCGGAGGCTTTATGGAGGTTGGATAAGTTTCACCAAGCTCCTCACTACTACTTTCAGCGGTGCATCTACTGAGGATCCCTAGGATTGTCTAGGCAGCTGTCACGAGGTTCTCAGAAACATGGGGATAGTTGAGACCAATGGGGTCGATTTTACTACTTTTCGCTTGTCTGGATCCGCCAAGAATTGGTGGAGAGATTATTGCTTGGCTAGACCAGCCGGATCGCCAGCTTCGACTTGGGAGCAGTTCATGCAGCTATTTCTAGAGAAGTTTCTCGACATCACTCAGAGAGAGGTATTAGAGGGATAGGTAAAGGTATTAGAGGTGGAGGTGCAGGTATTCTTCTGGTTTGTGGTAGAAAAGCTTCAGTTTTATTTTGTGCCGTATCTGGTCATGCCTAGTGATTCTTTGAGTGCCCCTGTTTATGTGTCTACGCCGGTGGGCGATTCTATTGTGGTGGATCGCGTCCATTGTTCATGTATAGTGGTTATTGGAGGTCTTGAGACTCGTGTAGATTTGCTTCTTCTGGACATGGATGATTTCGATGTTATATTGGGGATGGACTGGTTATCACCTTACCACGCTATCTTGGACTGTCATGCCAAGACTGTGACCTTAGTTTTACCGGGTATGCCTCGTTTAGAGTGGAGAGAGACTTCTGGTCATTCTACCCATAGTGTTATCTCTTATGTGAAGGATCGACGTATGGTCGAGAAGGGGTGTTTGGCCTATTTGGCATATGTTCGTGATTCTAGTGCTGAGGTTCCTTCCATAAATTCTGTGCCCGTTGTTCATGAGTTTCCTGAGGTTTTCCCTTCAGACCTGCCAGGTATGCCACCCGACAGGGATATTGACTTTTGCATTGATTTGGCTCCAGGCGCTCAGCCCATTTCTATCCCTCCGTATCGTATGGCCCCGCCTGAGTTGAAAGAGTTAAAGAAGCAGTTGCAAGACTTGCTTGAGAAGGGTTTCATTAGACCTAGTGTTTCGCCTTGGGGTGCACCGGTGTTATTTGTTAAGAAGAAGGATGGGTCAATGAGAATGTGTATTGATTACCGGCAATTGAACAAGGTTACAATCAAGAATAAGTATCCGCTGCCGAGGATTGATGATTTGTTCGATAAGATTTAGGGTGCCAATGTATTTTCCAAGATTGACTTGAGATCTGGCTACCATCAGTTGAGGATTAGGGCATCCGATGTCCCTAAGACAGCTTTCCGCACTCGGTACGGGTATAATGAGTCTTGGTGATATCATTCGGGTTGACAAATGCCCCAGCAGCCCTTATGGATTTGATGAACCGAGTGTTCATGCCTTATTTGGATTCGTTCGTGATAGTCTTCATGATGATATTTTGATATATTCCCGCAGCCGAGAGGAGCACGAGCAGCATCTTAGAGTGGTTCTTCAGACTTTGAGGGATAGTCAGTTGTACGCGAAGTTTTCAAAGTGTGAGTTCTGGTTGAGTTCAGTTGCATTCCTGGGTCATGTTGTGTCATCATAGGGTATTCAGGTTGATCCGAAGGAGATTGAGGCAGTCAAGAACTGGCCTAGACCAGCATCAGCTACAGAGATTCGGAGTTTCTTGGGATTGGCAGGCTACTATCGTCGGTTCGTGGAGGGGTTTTCATCTATTGCAGCCCCGATGACCAGGTTGACCCAGAAGGGTGCCCAGTTCAGATGGTCGGACGAGTGTGAGGCGAGCTTTCAGAAGCTCAAGATAGCTCTGACTACGACACCAGTGTTGGTTTTGCCCATAGGTTCCGGGCCTTATACAGTTTATTGTGATGCATCTCGTATTGGACTTGGTGCAGTGTTGATGTAGGATGGCAAAGTCATTGCCTACGCTTCGCGGCTATTGAAGATCCATGAGAAGAACTATCCGGTTCCTGATTTGGAGTTAGCAGCCATTGTCCACGCGTTGAAGATCTGGAGGCATTATCTGTATGGCGTGATATGTGAGGTGTTCACGGATCACAAGAGTTTTCAGTATTTGTTCGAGCAAAAGGAGTTGAATTTGAGGCAGAGGAGATGGTTGGAGTTGTTGAAAGATGATGATATCACTATCTTATATCATCCGGGAAAGGCCAATGTGGTGGCCGATGCTTGGAGTAGGAAGTCAGCCGGTATGGGCAGTCTTGCTTATATTCCGGTCGGTGAGAGACCACTTGCTTTGGATGTTTAGTCTTTGGCCAATCAGTTGTGAGGTTGGATGTTTTTGAGCCCAGCCGTGTGTTAGCTTGCACAGTCACTCGTCCATCATTGTTGGAGCGTATCCGAGATCGGTAGTATGATGATCCTCATTTGTGTGTCCTTAGAGACGCGGTGCAGCACGGAGGTGCCAAGCAGATTACCTTGGGTGATGATGGAGTTTTGAGATTGCAGGGTCGAGCTTGTGTGCCTAATGTGGATGGACTCCGAGAGTTGATTTTATCAGGATTTGCGGCAGCATTATTGATGGAGGAGAATGAAGAAGGATATCGTTGCGTATGTGGCTCGATGTTTGAATTGTCAGCAGGTTAAGTACGAGCATCAGAGGCTCGGTGGTTCATTTAAGAGGATTGAGCTTCCCGAGTGGAAGTGGGAGCGAATCACTATGGATTTCGTTGTTGGACTCCCACAGACTCGCAGAAAGTTCGACACAGTATGGGTCATTGTTGATAGGCTGACCAAGTCAGCACATTTCATTCCTATGGCAGTCTCCTATTCTTCAGAGAGGTTAGCTGAGATCTATATTCGGGAGATTGTTCGTCCTCATGGTGTGCTCGTGTCTATCATTTCGGACCGAGGTACGCAGTTTACCTCGCGTTTCTGAAGAGCAGTTCAGCGAGAGTTGGGCACACGGGTTGAGTTGAGCACAACATTTCATCCCCAGGCGGATGGGCACTCCGAGCAGACTATTCAGATTTTAGAGGATATGCTCCGAGCTTGTGTCATTGACTTTGGAGGCTCGTGGGATCAGTTTTTGCCTTTAGCAGAGTTTGCCTACAACAACAGCTACCAGTCGAGTATCCAGATGGCCCCTTATGAGGCTTTATATGGTAGGCGGTGTCGGTCTCCGGTTGGATGGTTTGAGCCGGGAGAGGCTCGGTTGTTGGGTACGGATCTGGTTCAGGATGCCTTGGAAAAGGTCATGATTATCCAGGATAGGCTTCGTTCAGCTCAGTACAGGCAAAAGAGTTATGCAGACCACAAGGTTCGAGATGTGGCTTTTATGGTCGATGAGCGGGTATTGCTTTGAGTGTCTCCTTTGAAGGGCGTGATGAGATTTGGGAAGAAGGGCAAGCTCAGCCCTAGGTTCATTGGCCCGTTTGAGACTCTTGATCGAGTGGGAGAGGTGGCTTATAGACTTGCATTTCCACCGAGCTTATCAGGCGTGCATCCAGTTTTTCATGTGTCCATGCTTCGGAAATATCACGGCGATCCATCCCACGTGTTAGATTTCAGCACTGTCCAGTTGGGCAAGGACTTGTCTTATGAGGAGGAGCCGGTAGCTATTCTAGACCGACAGATTCATCAGTTGAGATCGAAGAGTTTTCCTTCTGTTCGTGTTCAATGGAGAGGTCAGCCTCCTGAGGCATCGACCTGGGAGTCCAAGTCTGATATGCGGAGCCGTTATCCCCATCTTTTCCCCGACTCAGGTACTTCCTTCTTTCTTCTGTCCGTTCGAGGACGAACAGTTGTTTTAGAGGTGGAGAATGTGATGACCCAAAAGGTCATCACTTGCTTTAAATTAAAATCTGTGTTTCGAGGCCTTGAAAACCTCGTTTAGAGTCACCTCGATATGTGTGCGCAGTCCGGGCACGTAGCCGAAAAGCTTAAATATGAATATCTGTGAAAAATGGTAAAATTTGGCTATAAAATGAGTTAATTTGACTTCGGTCAACGTTTTGGGTAAACAGACCCGGACTCGTGATTTGACGGTCCCGGAGGGTCCGTAGGAAAATATGGGACTTGGGCGTATGCCCAGAATCGAATTCCGAGGTCTCGAGCCCGAGAAATGAATTTTTAAAGGAAATTATTTTCTTAAATTGTTTAAGGAAATTTGAAATGAAATTTGATTAGAACATGATGGTATCGGGCCCGTATTTTGGTTCCGGCGCCAGGTATTGGTCTTATATATGACTTAAGATGTTTCTGTGAAATTTGATGAAAAACGGATATCATTTGACGTGATTCGGATCTTAAATGCAAATTTGATGTTTAAAGAAGTTTTGAGAAATTTCATTGATCTTGAGGTTTAATTCGATGTTCATGATGTTATTTTGGTGATTTGAGTACACGAATAAGTCCGTAGGATATTTCTAAGGCTGTGTGTATATTTGGTTTGGAGCCCCCAGGGCTCGGGTGAGTTTTGGATAGGCCACGGGGTGAAATTTTGGACTTAAGGAATTGCAGGCCTGCAGACTTCGCATTTCCCAAACTTTCTTCGCAATTCCCAGGTTCGCAATTCCCAGGTTCGCATTTCCCAAATATTTTTCGCAATTACCAGGCTTGCTCGCATTTCCCAAACTTTTTTCGCAATTCCCAGGTTCGCATTTCCCAAACATTTTTCGCAATTCCCAGGCTTGTTCGCATTTCCCAAACTTTTTTCGCGATTCCCGGGTTCGCATTTCTCAAACTTTTTTTGCAATTCCCAAGCCAGCAGAGGTTGGTTCACCATTGCGAACCCCTGTTCGCAATTCCCACATCTGAGACCTGCAATTTTATACTTAGTCGATGTTAAACCCCATTTTTACATATTCTCTCAAACACAAACACACTTAGGCGATTTTTCAAGAATTCTTTCTTCTCCAAATTAATTGTAAGTCATTTTTAACTAACTGTCTTCAATTCTTAGCATCTTTTAACATGATTTCAACTTAAAATCAAGGATTTTCATGGGGGAAATTGGGTGTTTTGGGTAGAACCTAGGTTTTTCAAAAATTGGGGATTTGGACCTCGATTTGAGGTTCGATTTCAAAACAAATAATATATTTGAGTTCGTGGGGGAATGGATAATCGGGTTTTGGTTCGAACCTCGGGTTTTGACCATGTGGGCTCGGGGGCGATTTTTGACTTTTTGGGTAAAACATTGGAAAATTCATTTTCATGCATTCAAATTGATTCATTTAGCGTTTATTGATGTAATTAAGTAACTTGTGACTAGATACGAGCGAATTGGTGGTGGAATCAAGGGGTAAAGCTATAATTGAATCGTGAATTATGTTCGAGGCATCGAGGTATGTGTTTGGTCTAACCTTAGCTTGAGGGATTAGGATGTGAGTCTTATTTGCTATGTGATAATTGTTGAGTACGACGTATAGGCATGGTGACGAGTATCTATACGTTGGTGTCTAGCATGCCCGTGAGTCTTTATATTATGATTATCATGACTTTGTTGTATCTTTCATGCCTTGGTGATGGTTTTTAATTGTTGTATAAAGTTTGTGGAAAGAATTGTGACCTATGAACATTGAGGAGCGTTGGCTCAAGTTGTATAACGAATTGTGAAAGTATAAGTGACAATTGAACTTTTAGAGAATTGGCTCGAGTTGTGAAATGAGTTGTGAAGGTAAAAGTGATAATTGAACCTCTAGAGCATTGGCTCGAGTTGTGAAGTGAATTGTGAAGTAAAAGTGAGAAAGAGAAGATATCATTATGTTGTCACCCTTGCC
Organism: Nicotiana attenuata; assembly: GCF_001879085.1. Taxonomy (NCBI): domain Eukaryota; kingdom Viridiplantae; phylum Streptophyta; class Magnoliopsida; order Solanales; family Solanaceae; genus Nicotiana; species Nicotiana attenuata. Next base: position 20,481 of record NW_017676218.1, on the reverse strand, counting down.
GGGCTATTGTTGGTTTATTTGTTATCTCCCTTGCCGGGATGTGGATATTATTGATGTTGTTCCCTTGCCGGGGTTTAATTGTTGACTTGTTGCTCCCTTGCCGGGATTGTTATTGCAGATTTCCTTTATTTCCTTGCCCTATTGTTTGTTATTGTTGTTTTGGTGAGGAAGAGCGTAAAGCACGAAGGGTGATGCCGTGCATTGTTTCTTTCGTGAGGAAAGAGTGTAAAGCACGAATGGTGATGCCGTACCGCACGATGTACCATTCCGTGCCTATTATATTGATTTCATGGTGAGGAAAGAGTGTAAAGCACGAAGGGTGATGCCGTGCCGCACGATGTATCATTCCGTGCCTATTATATTGATTCTTATGGTGATGACGAGAGTAAAAGCACGAAGGGTGATGCCGTGCACTTGTCCTTGATTTCCCTGACCCTTGCTGATAACTGAGTTACGTTGTCCTTTACGTTTATTTACTGATTTTCTGTTGTTACTTGACTTTATTTTGAGGTTATAGATTCCCTTACCCTATTTGCCTTGTGATTGTTGTTTGGGTGAGGAAGAGCGTAAAGCACGAAGGATGATGCCGTGTATTGTTTTGCTGAGAGAGTGTTCAAGTACGAAGGGTGATGCCGTGCACTTGTCCTTGATTTCCTAATTTTTTATTGATAATTGTGTTACGGTTTCTCTACACTAAATTGCTGGCTTCCTGTTGATACTTGTTGTACCCCGCAACATGATTTCCCCTAACCTATTTTCAATTAAACTGTGGTGATCCTCATATTTATTTGTTGCTCTTCTATTACTATTCGGTGTTTCCCCGCAGCATGTTTTCCCCCTCCCATACTTGACTGTATATGACTGTTTCTTTCTGTACTTCTTTTCTGCTGTATATAGTTAAATTGCACAGGTTTATTTGGTAGTCTGGTCCTAGCCTCGTCACTACTTCGCCGAGGTTAGGCTAGGCACTTACCAGCACATGGCGTGGGTTGTGCTGATACTACACTCTGCACTCTTTTTGGGCTGACCCCAGTGTTGTAGAATTTGGACCGCAGTAGGATTGCTGATTCTTGCTCATCAGGCGACCCGAGGTAGTCTTGCAGGCGTCCGTAGGCCTTGGCGTCTCCTTCTATCTACTATTACTGTTTCTGTCATGCATTTTCAGAGACAGTGTTGTATTTATTTCTTCCAGACCTTTAATTGTAGTATTCTTAGACCGTCTGTGAAACTGTGACACCAGTTTTGGGTAGTCGAGACTCAAACAGTTGTACTAGGTATTTATGTTCAGATAGTTTGTTGTTTTCTTCCGCTTATGTTAAGTTCCGTTGTTTAAATATTATTATTATTATTATTAAAATTGCTAATGAATATAAAATGAGTAAAAAAGGTAGACTTTTTGAAATTAATTGGCTTGCCTAGCTCGTCCTAGTAGGCGCCATCACGACTCCCGAGGGTGGGAATCCGGGTCGTGACTTTTATAGGAATCTAAAGGCTACATACCTATAAAATCAACAACCCAACCACGAGGCTCCGACTCCGCGTCATCTGTAACTCGTCTACGTCTAGTTGGTTGTGAAGAGACTCCATCAGATGATGAAGAAGCAATAACATTCTGTGACGAGACTCCATCAGATGATGAAGATGGAATGACATTCTGTGACGAGACTCTATTGTTTGTGCAACATTTGGAGCAAGTTGAAATCCAATTTGGCAAATCGAAGTAGCACATCATTTTTTGATTGTTCCTTCTCATAGATTGATGAGATGAAGAATCGGGTCTCGACTCTAGGAACGCCCTTGTGCAAAAATTGCTCAAGGGCATGTGTCACTTGCGCCCTTGAGCATACTTTTCCACAATCTATTTGAAAATTGAAAGAAAGTTAGCTGAAATAGGGGAGTAGAGTTGTTTGTTGAGTAGAATGTAGCATTGCTTGCTACCCAATTACTATTAGAAGCCGAAATTTTCCTTGCAAAAGTAATTCCTACAATATATCTGTTCACACTATTTTATTTGCAAACACCGAAGGAGCTATCATATACTAATGCGATCACAATCCTATTACTTTAATTAGTTCATAAGAGCTTACGTCATTTTTGCGACATAAATTTCAACTTTTAATGCAGAGTCTATTTTTATGGTCTAAAGGTTCATCAACGAACAGAAATTGGTTTTGTCAAATTGTAGACTTCCGAAAATGCTACGAGGCTTCGCAATTTCTCACAACTCTCTCATTTTAAATAGACAGTTTTACCCAACTATATTTCTAATTGAAATATGAAACTTTCTTTTTAGATTAGCTTGGTGTGTGTATATATATATATATATATATATATATATATATATATATATATATATATATATATATATATATATATATATATATATATATGTGTGTGTGTGTGTGT
>NW_017676218.1:0-18055 GCF_001879085.1 Nicotiana attenuata | reverse complement strand
TATATATATATACACACACACACACACACTCACATATATATATATATATATATATATATGTGTGTGTGTGTGTGTGTATAAGTAATTTTGGAGATATTTTAGAAAAGTACCTGTAATAGAATCCGAGCTAGCTGATCAATGGCAGTTTACCCTTCTCTCATTCTCCTGTTTGTAATGTGGTTAAATGGCAATTTAAAGTAGAATTAGATGATTTGGATATGAAAGCCGCAATAAATTGAATTAGAGGGTGTTTTGCTAAACTTATAAGCTAGTGAAACTGCACATTTTGACTTATCTATGTCTTTGGTGAATATTCGAAGTTTTAAGGAAAGTCATCTATTTTCTTCTTAAATGATTCTATACTACTAGATTTGCCTTGAATCTTGATTGTTGGATCAAGTTGAAGACTTCTAAATAGTCTTGGTTTCAAGATTTAATTTCTGACAGTATAATTAGATGCATGTACACCAGGGGCGGAGTTAAGAGTGCGTTATCGGGTCATGTGAATTCAGTAGCTTCTTCTCAAATCATGAAACCGTAACTTATAAGCTAAATCTGCCCCTAACAAGATATCATATGTTCATGCGTCCGGGGAATTTCATTTAATTTGCACCATTGCAAAGCCACCCCATTGTCAAAGTAAATTTTTCTTTCGTTTGGTTTATCTATCAAGTATTCAAAATCTCACTTATTGGACTAATCCGATAAATTTGTGCTGTCAAAGTTCGAAGGAAATAAAGCGCTCACGATGCTCGACATGAAAATTTCCATGAGCTTTGGTGGATCTAGAGGCTAACATGCAGGTTTCCGGGAACCCAGTAGCTTATACCCACAGACTATGTCGTATGCATTGTAATAGCGGTTGGGTAATAGACGATACTCCTTTGCTGGGTTGCAAACAAGACCAAGTCTCATATTAAATTTAGTGGTGAATCCATAATCTAGACTCTTGGGATCTTGAGTCGAGGAAGAGTAGTATCTAATTTTCTTTATACTTGTTTTTCACACACATAGGGGCGGGTTTATAGGCAAGTATATGGGGCACGTGAACATATGGTCTCTCCACCAAGCTAGGTATTTTGTGTTCATAAGAGCTTACGTCATTTTTGCGACATAAATTTCAACTTTTAATGCAGAGTCTATTTTGATTGTCTAAAGGTTCATCAACGAACAGAAATTGGTTTTGTCGATTTGTAGACTTCCGAAAATGCTACGAGGCTTCGCAATTTCTCACAACTCTCTCATTTTATATAGACAGTTTACCCAACTATATTTCTAATTGAAACATGAAACTTCCTTTTTAGATTAGTTTGGTAATACATAAGTAATTTTTGAGATAATTTAGAAAATTACTGCTGTAATAGAATCCGAGCTAGCTGATCAATGTTCCTAACCATAACTTTAAAACAATGTCACTCTATTATATTAGTCTGCAAGAAAGAGTTTAACTTTAAATCAGTTATGACTTTTATAAAGTACTACGTCTGTTCGAATTATACTAAATGTCTGGTTTTGCTTTTCAAGAATCTTTTAAAAACATTTACTTGAGAACAATATTGGAAATTTGTGATACTTCTCGTTAGAGTTCTAAGTTAATCTAACGAGTAAAACTTAGATGTTGTTACCCTTCTCTGATTCTCCAGTTTGTAATGTGGTTAAATGGCAATTTAAAAGTAGAATTAGATAATTTGGATATGAAAGCCGTAATAAATTGAATGAGAGGTTGTTTGGCTAAGCTTATAAGCTATTCAAACTACACATTTTAGCTGGGAGCGTGCTAGAGGTCGCGCGTTGCACCAACTCTAGCACACGACTCAGCGTATCCTTTTTCGAATTAGGAGATATCAAGGACGCCCCACATCAACCCTAATTGATACAAATACATCATAAAACGTCCTTTTGAAGGGGGGACACTACTTTAGGGTAAGAAAATACCCGAGGAGGAGGAAGATTCAACAACGAGTTTTTCCCTTCTTCTTCCTACTTTTCCATGTTGGTTATGACTTTTAGTATTGTAGTTTTACATATTATTATGAGTAGCTAATCTATTATCTAGAGTTTTGATGGAACCTTTTGGAGGATGAATTCTTGTTACGTTTTAATATAATTTTGCCTTTGCACATCCCTACTTGTTCAACTACGTGCTTATTTTAGTTAATTGAAGAGCTCTAAATTGACTGTGCCTATTTATTATGTATTGCTTGAGAAAGAGTGCATAGTTAGGTTGTTGTTGAATAACGTCACTCCCAAGGTATATGAGAGATCAATACAACGGGTTTAAAAGCGGAATTAGAGATAACGAAGCTTTGACGTGATCATAGTGAGCGGTGAAAAAGTGAGAGCTAGCTTAATTCGAGAGAATATGACTAGTACATTATTGTAGTTGCTCGAGAGAGAATTACGATAAGTCGAGTGCTCATGATAAATAGAGAATACTTAGGCGAAATTGTAGGAGACGTAGTGAGAAGGATTCCGACAATTGGGGAAATCATAACTCTGGGCCTCCTTAATCTTGTCTCCAACTCATAGTATCTTTAGTTGTTTATTCACTCATTTAATTTGTTAGTTAATTACTTTAATATAGGAATCTTAATATTTATCACTTAGGAATTGTTCGAGCTTGTATTCTTGGTGATAATAAACAGCTGTAGCTAAACCTTAGTTCTCTGTGGGATTCGACTACGGACTCTTAGACCGGATTATATTTGCAGCGATCGCTTATCCTTTTTAGGACTAGAGTTGGGCGTGATCAAATTTTAGCGCTGTTGCCGGGGTACTAGTGGTGTAGCTGTAGCTGTAAATATTGCTTGGTGTCAAGTTTGAACTTTTATTTTGTTTTATTTGTATTTTGTTTTTTAATTTTGATTTGAGAGACATGGAATCTTGGGAATTATGTGAGTTTTGATGTTAGTAATTCTACTTTTGATCCTTCTTATGCATATTGTGGAGGAAACCAAACATGGCAAAATTATCAAAATATTCCCGAGAGTGAGTTATGGGCACCAACTCAATCTTATGTATGGAATATATGTGATATGTGTGGTAGTCAAGATGGTCACTTTTATGGTTGTATTATATTTCTTATCCTCCTCCCATCCCTTATTATGATGGTTCTACTTTTACTTGTGAAGTTAATAGGAATAAAGAACCTGGGGATCCTGACCTAAAAGAGATCAAGGATATCCTAAGGTGCCTTGTGGAACAAAATAATGACACTCAATTATGGATACAAAGGCAAGAGGCAACTATTCACAACTTGAAAGCTCAAGTGAGTCAAATGGTAGAAGCTTTGAATGTTCCAAAAGTCAATATAGTGGATAGTAGCCGAAAACAATATGAATTAGAGTCAGCAGTTGACACTCTGATGGAGGAGGTTAGAGTAGAATACCAACAACCTAGCCAACTAGAACTTGAGGATGCCGATGTTGAAGACGTGATACTAGAGTCAGCCAAGGATAGTAAAGATACAAATTTTGTTGATTCTATACTGTCATTGATATTGAGGATGTTGAAAGTCCTGGAGTGCACATTGGTCCTCACTCCAAGCATTTTTTTCACATGGTGTTTGGATGATGATATGAAAATAGGCCCCTAACTAGATATCATATGTTCATGCGTCCGGGGAATTTCATTTAATTTGCACCATTGCAAAGCCACCCCATTGTCAAAATAATTTTTTCTTTCATTTGGTTTATCTATCGAGTATTCAAAATCTCACTTATTGGACTAATCCGATAAATTTGTGCTATCAAAGTTCGAAGGAAATAAAGCGCTCACGATGCGCGACATGAAAATTTCCATGACCATTGGTGGATATCTAGAGGCTAACATGCAGGTTTCCGGGAACCCAGTAGCTTTTGCCCTGTCCCTATATATGCATGTATGAAAAAACTCATTAGATATTTATTAAATATTTGATCGTAAACGTAGTTAGTAACTTGAGATTAGATTATACCCACACACTATGTCGTATACATTGTAATAGCGGTTGGGTAATAGACGATACTCCTTTGCTGGGTTGCAAACAAGACCAAGTCTCATACTCCCTCTTTTCCAGTTTATGTGAACCTATTTCCTTTTTGGTCCGTTCCAAAAAGAATGACCCCTTTCTATATTTGGAAACAATTTAGCTTAAACTTACAATTTTACACTTAATGAGAAGCTTTTATAACCACACAAATACTCTGGGCCCCTTTTTAACTTGTTTAGGACCACAAATTCCAAAAGTCTTCATTTTTTCTTAAACTCCGTGCCCAGTCAAACAGGTTCACATAAATTGGAACGGAGGGAGTATTACCATAATCTAGACTCTACGGATCTTGGGTCGAGGAAGAGTTCTAAATATATAGTATCTATTTTGTTTATCACACACAGGGGCGGATTTATAGGCAAGTATATGGGGCAGGTGTACATATGGTCTCTCCACCAAACTAGGTATTTTGTGTTCATATTTTTTAGAATTGGTCTAATATTATCAGCTGGAACCCATGCTCCAAAGAAGTTATTTTTAACCTCAAAAACGGATAACAATTGAATTTATATGCGGTTTCGACCGTATACAGATAATTCCCTCATTTTTTTTGGAGAGAAGACGACGAGAAACGATATGAACCTCGGAACCCCGCTTCCATAGGCCATGATGTAAGTGACAAACGGTTACTGAAACATCCTGTTGGTCCAGTTATCAAGGCATTAAATGCGTGTCAGTTTGGTCGAGGTTTTTAACCGCCATTAGCAGACTATGAATATCACGATTTTCATTCATTCAAACTTTATGTCCAAAGCTTTTTCCATCCTTGTTCTTCAAAAATATCTTCACTCTCCAACTTTTGTACCCAAAATTTCTCGACTTTCTGCAAATCCTTAAGCATACCTTCTTAATTTCTTCTTCTTCATCTTTGCTCTAAAATGGCAAAAACTTCTAAGACTATCCCACAAAAGGAGGCGGCCTCTTCATCACGGCCTGTCGGCGACTGGGCTACGACAGAACCACACCCCGACGAGTTCGTTCCTGGAGGGTGCGGGACCACTGCTGATTTCAAGATCGAAAAAACTTCCTTGGTACCGGGTCGTTGTGAGCCAGTCTCGAGATACATATGTTCGATCACCGATGATCTCCTCTCAAGGTCAAAGAGGATTGTAACTGGGCCGATAAGCAAGTGGTGGTGCCCTCGCCTGAGGAATCAATGCCCACCCACGTGGAGTGTTTTTTAAGTGTTTACACTTACCCCTTCACGTTGGGTCCCTTAGACCCGATCATCATTGCCTTCTGCAAAAGGTATGAAGTGATCCTCGGTCAAATCCATCCGTCTTTCTAGAGGATAGTGATTCTTCATCGCTTTTTGGTAAACAAAATCGAGGTGTGTTACTTCACCCTCAATCATCTTATGCGTCTATAGAATCCCTGACTCTATCGAGGGGGATTAATCAAACTTGCTCGCCGGGCCACCAGGGCCCCGTTCTCGAGTATAGATGAGGACCGAGACCGAGGCTGGATGGGTCGATTTGTTCGAGTGAGGACCTCGGACTTGATCCATGCCGAGGACATGGCATTTCCCGAGAGATGGAATATGAAGCGTAAGTATATCTTCACCTTAAAGACTTCATCTATCGTTTCTTGCCTTCTCTCCCTTCTCATCGGTGTTATTGTGGTGCAGCAATGGCTCGGATGCCGGAAGTGGTTCCTTGACTCAAGGAATGGGTCGAGGGTCTCGTGTCACAGAGACCATATTCCGAGCGCGCATGCGTAAACTGTCGAAGGGTCGGTGAGAGGCCCGTAATTACGGTGTGACAACCCGGCCGGTCGTCTCATGAGTTACCGCTCCGTTTCCCCCATTTCTGCTTCTTATTGCTTTGTTCATCTGTGTTTTGAGGTATCGGGTTGGTTGGATTGAATCCGGATTGGTTTTGGTGAAGTTTGAGACATTTAGTCTCTTTTAAGAAGGCTTAAGTTGGAAAAGTCAACCGGATGTTGACTTATGTGTTAGAGGGCTCGGATGTGAGTTTCGATGGTTCGGTTAGCTTCGGGAGGTGATTTATGACTTAGAAGTGTGATCGGAATGGGTTTTGGAAGTCCGGAGTAGAACTAGGCTTGAATTGGCGAAGTTGATATTTTGGCGACTTCCGGTTGATAGGCGAGATTTTGATATTGGGGTCGTAATGGAATTTCGAGAGTTGCAGTAGCTTCGTTATGTCATCTGGGATGTGTGTGCAAAATTTCAGATCATTCGGACGTGGTTTGGTTGGGTTTTTGATCAAAAGCGTATTTCGGAAGCTTATCCCTCGAAAAGAGGCAAGGGCGTCACGAGCTAGAGATTGAGCCGTTTCGAGGTGAGTAATGATTGTAAATGATGTCCTGAGGGATTGAAACCCCGGATTGCACATCGTAGTGCTATGTTGAGGTGAGACACACGCTTGTTGATGAGCGTGGGGTCGTACACTATTGGGGATTGTGACTTGGTCCGTCCCGGTTGATGATTTTACCGCGTATTTGACTGAAACTTATTTGCTACCACTATGATTTGAGCTGAATGCCATATTTGGGCTTCGTGCCAATTATTCGAACCCTTCGGGGCTTTTTATTGATATTTCCTCACTGTTTTGAATTACTATTTGAACTCAGTCAGGTTATTTTCCATTGTTTTACTACTCAACCGTTTTTACTCAGTTTTGAGACTTAAATGATATTTTAAATGATGTTTTCGGCTGAGAAACACTGTTTTACTATTGCCCGAGGGGCTTGTGAGTATTTTTGACTGAGTAAGGCCGAGGGCCTATGTTGTGAGGAGACACTGATACTGATTTGAGGCCGAGGGCCTGAGATATGTACGCCACGAGGTGGCTTGATTGATATGAGGCCCAGGGCCTAGTTTTGATGCCACGAGATTGTTTGTTATTGCGCTTGGGCCGTAAGAGGCCCCTCCAGGAGTTGCACACCCCCAGTGAGCGAGGGTACCCAGTGTGATGCGAGATTGAGCCCGAGGGGCTGTTATTGTTCTGAGATGTTGCCCGAGGGCGGATGTGGTGATACTGTGCCCGAGGGGCGAGCTTCTATTTGTTTACTGTACCTTAATTGTCTTTCAATTACCTGTTTACTTGTTGAAAGAGGATTTTACCTGTCTTTTCACTGGATTACTGTTTTTAAATGATTTTTACTGCTTCATTATAGACTGCTTTGTGCCTTATGTGTTTTCTTACTTTCAGTCATTATTTACATTTGTTACTTACTGAGTTGGAGTACTCACTTTACTCCCTGCACCCTGTGTGCAGATTCAGGCGTAGCTGGTCCCGCTCCCGAGTGCTGATTCATTCCAGCTTCAGGTGGATCTTCGAGGAGTCTTTAGGTAGCTGTTGGCGTTTCGCAACCTGGAGCTCCTCTCTATCTATTTCTTTTACAGTCTTAGTTTAGTAATTCAAACTCTGTAGTTACCTTTGAGGATTTTTTACTATTAGATACTCGTGACTTGTGACACCCCGGTTAGAACTGTGTTGGGTTATGTTTTCGCATTTTATTGACATTATTCGCTACTTAATGCTATTAAATCATGTTTAGACTGTTTTATGATGTTAACTGCTTAAAAAGGTAAATTGGGTTTAGTTGGCTGGCCTTGTCTTCACGAGAGGCGCCATCACGACTATGGATGGGATTTAGGGTCGTGACAAGTTGGTATCAGAGCCTAGGTTACATAGGTCTCACGAGTCATGGGCAGGTTTAGTAGAGTCTTGCGGATCGGTATGGAGACGTCTGTATTTATCCTCGAGAGGCTGCAGAACCTTTAGGAAAAACTTCACATTCTTGAAGTTCTTATCGTGCGAGTTTGTTGATCCGAGTACTAAATTTCTGCTGTTCTATTCTCTCACAGATGGTGAGGACATTCCCTACCGGGCAGGATGGACGACCACCAGTGCCACCAGCTGCGGCCACTAGAGGCCGAGGACGCTGCCGTGGCCGTGGTAGAGGCAGAGCAGCGAGGGCAGCACCAGCAGATCCACCAGCTGCCCCAGTTCTGGACCAGGTTCCAGCTGTGGACCCTCCAGCAGCACCAGCTCAGGCACCAGCTGTGCCTATTGTGATTCCGGGTCTTTAGGAGGCCTTGGCTGTGATCTTATCAGTTTGCACTAGCCTAGCTCAGGCGGTTTCAGCCACTACAGCCGCAGCTACTTCACAGGCCGGGAGAGGCAGTCAGACTCCCGCCGCCCGCACACCTGAGCAGGTCGTGTAGGGACTTCAGACGCCGGGGGCACATCCAGCCCAGCCGGTCACCGCTGCTCAGGACTATGTAGTTCCTGTCATGCTAGAGGATGAGCAACGTAGGTTGGAGAGACTTGGGAGACTTCAGCCTCCGACCTTCAGCGGAGCAGAGGGCGAGGATGCCTGATCGCTGCCTACTCCGCACTACTAAAAAGTAGCAAGAGGGGGTCGCAATAGCTTTTACCCGATTTTGGGTCGGGATCGAATCCACAGAGAGCTAGGATTGGAATCGAGTATCTATCTAGATTAGGATTGCGTATGTGTTCTTAATTGGTCTTCTATTCATTTTTTATTTTTCTTTATATTCTACTATGATCAAACTACAAATTATAATTGCAACTGAATTAGACTAAGAGTAAATTGCTACAAGTTGTATCTAATGGTGTAAAAGGCACTAGGGTAGTGACTTTCACCAAGGTGGCTAATTGACGGGTAATTGCATCTAAAGCACGATTGACATGATTGGGGAAATATGTTATAACCGTTGCTCAATACTACCCACTCTACACCTCTCGGTAGAAAGAGTGGTTTTGCCCAATTGACTCTCTCAAGACCAATTAGGTATGCATATTTTCCCAAGAAACTAGGGTTCAAGTCGGGTAATTACTCTCTCGAGGTTTAACCCTTTAATTGGGACTATCAAATCTCTTGAGTCCATCCCAATTCCTTGTTGAGTCAATTTTGGAGACTTAGGCTCTCTTTCTCAAGAAGAGCCTAGGTCAACTTAGCACAAACTAGTGTTTGCAACCACTAATTCATAAATTAAACCATAAAATTGAACCAAATAACAAACACCCATAATCAATCTAACCTTAAATCACAACACCCATCAATTACCCACACTAGGGTTGAGCCACAACCCTAGCTAATGGGTTTAGCTACTCATGCTTGAAGATAAAATCAGAGAAATAGATGAAGAGAAAGACATGTTAATTAATTAATAAAGTAAATACAAAGTTTCAATGATAAAAGCTACGAAAAGGTGCCAAAAATGGCTAAGACATATCGTCTCACGAGCTCAGCTACAGTATTCTAATATCTGATACCCTAAAAATGGAAAAATGTTTTATTTATACTAAGTTGGAAAAACTGGACAAAATTGCCCCTGCGAGGTCAGTGCGGACAGCGCAAAATGGTATGCAGCCGCATTAGGCTCTTGACTCTGAAAAATCAACTCTCTGAACCCAGGCTCCACAGACCGCACAGAATGGACTGCGGCCGCGGAGGCATCTAGCGCGGTCCGCACAAACACGACTGCGGACCGCACATGCTTGAACCTTGGCACTTGACATCTCTATGAAGTTTGCTTCCGCGGACCGCACAAAATGGTGGTGCGACCACGGTGTCTTCAGTGAGGGCCGCACAACATCTACTACGGCCGCACTGCTTTGATGCATTAAAATCTAGTCTCTGAATCTCCCTAGTGCGGACCGCACAGAGTGTAGTGCGGCCGCACTAGGCCTGTTTGTCCTGAGTTGTCTTGTCTTTGGTACTTGTGCAGTTTTCACTCCTTTTGAGCCGATCTTTGACATCTCGTCACTTTGTTGATCAAACCTGCATTCAAGCATAACTTATGAGCCTCTTGGGACTATTTTCTAAGAATTTGTAATCAAAGCGTAAGCAAGAAGGAGCATGAAAACACGTCAAAATCCCTAGTTATCAACTCCCCCAAACTTAAGCTTTTGCTTGTCCTCAAGCAAACAAAATAAGACCCACCCCTTAAGGGAAAATCCAAGAAATTTTCAGCTTTCCTAAAGTAACCTCAACTAGCATCAATTGGGACTAATAATTGCCCTCGACACACATGAGTCATTAACAATATTTAACCTTTGAAAAACCATGGATCAAGTGCGACACAAGAGCATCAAGAGTTGACTCAACACATCACAGAACTCTTTTCAATTACTTTGGTCATTGTGGAACCCAAACTCACACATCCTCAACTCTCCCTAAGCAAACTTACCTTTAGAATATTGGCACACAAAAAGAGGTTATTGGGAATTCACTCATCTTTCTAAGGGAAAGGTCACAAGTCTGGCTCTAAGTACCATATGCTTGCCTCTTATGTAAGTATCCACTAATGTAAGCTTCATTTGACTTAAGATCATATAGGGCTTGTGTGGAGTCACTGTGAAGGCTTTTGGTTTAGGGTAGGACAAGTTTTTGTTCTAGTGGGTTCCATCTTCCCTTAACCACTTCTTTTGATTCATTTGGCACAATTTCACTTGACTCTTTGAGACATTTCACTTCTTTCTAAGGGGGTAGAGAGACACATTGTCACTCTTTCTTATGCATTTCAAACCTTTTCTCCTTTTTTCAAGTTTCCACACCTTTCATTCTTTGCTTTTCTTGGATCCCTTTTTATTCTTTTTCACATTGAACATTCTTTTTGACTTTTTGCGTTTCTTTCTTCTTCATTGCCTTTCCTTTTCTTCATTTTTTGCGCCTTTTTGCCACTTTGTTGCAATCCTCGTCTCTCCCCCCAAACTTATACTTTTGCCATGTGCTAAAGGAAAGATCGGGTGCCAAGAGAGGATATCTTTTAGAACGGGTGTAGGCTTGTATCATGGTTCTTGAAAGAAAAAGGTCTAAGGCTCAAAAGGGTTAACTAGGGATGATATCACTGGTAGGCTATGGAATTGTTCAAACTATCATTTGGATCAAGGAGAGCCTATAATCATGTCTTAAATCAAAATTCACCTAGGATTTCACCTCAACAAACATTCAGGGCAAGTTCTAGATCAATGGCTCGGGACTTGGACTTGCAATTCAATTACTCACTACACAAGCTAAGGGATTGCTAAAGACATAGATTCGGGGGCCCACAACAACCTTAGATACGATTTGAGCACACAATGATCCCGAAAACCTACTTGATGATTTTCGGCCAACGCAAGAGTCTCAAGGTCACAACTTTCACCATCCTAAACACAACAATTTGTTTTTGACCATAAGATCAAAGGCAAATGTGCTAGGCCCAAGTGAAGCTTTGCTTGAGGTACCCTTATCTACTAACTACTAAAAACCAAAAAGAAAAAGAAAAAAGGACTCAAACCCTTAAGAAGGTTGTCACGCCATCCATCATTGGGAAGAGCCACCCGGTTCACACAACATTCCACCTTTGGAAAGAACCGTGGCATTAAGAAAACCAAAGGTTTATTGAAAACTCCGAAAACAAGAAGCTACGAATCACAAATAAGAAGCTAAAAATAAAAAAATTTGTGGAAAACAGAATAAATATATACAAGAGGGGATTTGAATATACAACGGGGGGGTGAATATATACAATATGATGTAACTTTATATACAGACAAAAAGTGAAATAAAAGTGCGATAATATCAAATTATATACAGACCAAATGTGAAAAGTCAAGAAAGCATAAAAATATCAATATATACAGTCATCCAAAATGTAGGGCTCACCCCCTCAAATGAAAGCTGCCATTGTCCCCAATGCCAACTAGTCTAAATAAGCACCAAAATTATAGAAAAGGGATATAGAAGGCTCCATAAGCTGTGTCTGTCTGCATAGGATCATTGGTGGTCCTTGGGTCCTCTGTGTGCTCGGGAACCTCAGACTGGTTCCCGCTGGTCTGCTCTGCTGCTACTGGGACCTGGATAGGCTCTGGAACTGGTACATCTTGTGGCTGACTGGAGGAAGCCTCCGGTGGGTCTGCCAACTGGATGATGGCATCATCTGCTCTAGGGATCGTCCTCCTCCTCTTCGGAGGACGCTGGGTCTGCTCTGGCTGTGGATGAGCTGCTGGGACTGGATCATCAAGCAACAAGTCCAAGGGCAACTGGTCTGCCTTCAATCTATCAATATTTGCCTGCAGCTCCTTCACAAACTCCTTGGAGGCCCGTGTCTTCCGCAACTTCTTATGCTCCTTAGCAAGCTCCTTGAGAGCCTTGCTATGTGAATCCACTGCCTTTGAGAGGGCAGCCTGAGTGGTGAGGATCTTCTTTTGGTTCTCAAGTAGCGCATCCTCGATCGACTGGGGTACCTGTGGGGCTGGTGGAGCTGACTGAGCCGCTACAGTAGTAGTCAATGTGGACAACTTGGACGAGGCAGTCTGCATCCAGTTGTTTATACTGAGCATGGCCTAGCTCAACCGGTGGGCAGTGATGGGATGGGCCCGGCTAGTCAGGATCTCCTGGCCTGCTGACGTGGAAGGGCCAGGAGGAATGGCTGAAGATGTGGAGGGTCCAGGAGGCATATTAGCAGAAATGGAAGTAGGCTTAGCAGGGACCTCTACCACAACTGGCTCTTCAGACTGGCCAGTTGGGGCAGAAGTAGGGGCTTTGTAGTTCTTGTCCTTGGGGTTGTCATTCCCCTTCAAGCTGTACCAGGAGAACGGGGCTGTCGCCTTGACCTTGACGTCGTAGGGCTTCTTGTCCACCTCCAAGTCCCGAAAGTACATAGTGAGGATGCTCGAGAAAGGGTAGTTCCGGTCATGCTCTGCTCCTACTAGCGAGATAATGCGGGACATCACATTTCCCACATTTATGGGGTATCCCGCCATAATTGAAGCAACCAATACAGCCCGGTAGAGAGGAAGGGTCTGGTCATGTGTAGTAGGATCCAACCGGCTGCAAATAAATGTCTCCCAACCCCTCGCCTAAAAGTTCAAGGTCCTACGCAATATCTTTACTCCAGTAGTCAACCACTCAGGAACGGTACCTAGGATTGCCACGTACTGAGCTAACCATGGACGGACCTCCTCGCCCATCTCCATCTTCGCCATGTACAAAGTCCCATCCTCCTCGTTGAAACCCAAGTATTCATTAAGGTATCTCCCATCAAACAACACTTCCTTATTACGAACTTTGGTCACTTTGGAGCCCTTTTTGATGTGGGCTACATTGCAGTAAAATTCCTTGACCATGTGTTCGTTAGCATCTACACAGTCATCTAAGAAGTACTCCCAACCCACTCTAGTTCTGAACTGTCTCTACATGTCAGGGTTGTGGGGTAATAAATCTCTGTCAATGAAACTCCGCTCCAATATCAACTTTCTCACCGGCCACCACTCCATAAATTTGTGGTACGCTACCTCACTCACGAACCTATCTCGCCAAACCTCCGGCTTTCTAGTTCGGGCAATGCCTCCCACCTGAGGCTCACCACCTTCAGCTATCTCCTCATCCCCTTGCACCTCCTCCTCACCTCCTTCTGAACTCTCCCCAGTTAATGAAGCTATGGGGGAGGTGGAGAAATTGCCACTGCCGGCTGCTGAGCCCTCAGATGACTCAGTGGGAACATGCTCTGGTGCTTGGGCAGTGGGTAATGGTGGAGGGATATCTCTTAGACTGATTCTCTCCGGTCAGTCTTCAACATATTCTGGCATGGAGTCTGACGATATTTCCCTTGATGGTTGATACTCACTCCCCGAGGAATGGGAAGCAGCTCTGTCTACAGCTTTGATTATTTTTCTGGTCTTTTTTATGTTCTCCTGAGCTTGAGGAGTGAGTTTTACCATCTTCTTCTTCCCTCCCCGGGAGGGTTCTCCTTTTCCCGGTTGTTTTGAGCCTTTTCTCACCATTGTCTGCAAATACAATTCAAATAACTTGTTAGTATCAATGGGTTCACATAAAACAGTGTTGCAGACAAATGAAAATGTTGCAGGAGTTGCCTAGTGCGGACCGCACAAAATGGTACTGCAGCCGCACTGAGGCTACCGCGGACCGCACATAAATGACCACGGTCCGCACAGGTATGGGGTTCCAAAAAAAAACTGGTCTCTGAATCTCACTAGTGCGGACCGCACAAAACCAACCGCGACCGCACTGGGCCAGTGCGGACCGCACAGAATATAGTGCGGCCCCACTGGGCAAAGGTCACCTGGACACAAGATGGCATCGCGGACCGCACAGAAATGACCGCGGTCCGCGCTACGTGCCCAGACATGGCACTGAGTTATGGTTCATCAGATTTTGCTTTTAAGTCCAAATTTGTACCTAATTAGGGTCCCTAAATATTTTCCCAGTCCATTATACTCACTAAATCCACATGAATCATCATTTAAACTAACTTAACCTAAAAATCTAACTAATTACGGGAAGAAAAAGAACTATAATCTAAGAGAAATGAAAATAAAATGAAATTAAACAATTAAACAAAGAAGAATTGAGGGAAATGTTACCAGATATAGAGATGAAGTGCAACTAATCAATGTCAAGTAAGAATTACGATGAAGATGCAAAAGATGAACAATAAAAAGTAGCTCTGAGGTGCGATTGTGCGAAAAGGGTAAATGGAGGCCCTTGGGGTCTATTTATAGAGAAACCCCTGGGGCTCATGCTCACCTACCAGTGCGGACCGCACAAAACGGACCGCGGTCCGCACTGGTTTATTATGTTCAATTTCAACTCAGTAACCCACCGCGGTCCGCACAAAATGGACCGCGACCGCGGTGGTCCACCGCGGACCGCACCAAATCAACCGCGGCCGCAGTGGCAAACTTCATAGAGCAATTATTGTCACCATGTACCAGTGCGAACCGCACAAAATGGTAGTGCGGCCACACTGGAAACTTCAGAGACCTGTGTAATTCTTCAATTATGTCCTGCACTGCATCAACTCAATCCTGTAACATCTCACAACCAGTTAGCCCAAAAATCAATCCTATACTACAAAGAAAATTAAAGAAACAAAAAGAAAAGCACATGGGTTGCCTCCCAACAAGCGCCTGATTTAACGTCGCGGAACGACGCATGTGACCATCCAATCATTTGAAATGAACAACAGCCACCACATGGCTATAATCAAACTTCCCAAGATAATGCTTGACACGGTTCTCATTCACTCTAAAAACTTCACCACTTTTGTTTTTCAAATCAAGAGCACCAAAGGGGGTCATCAACACAACTTCAAACGGTCCACTCCATTTTGGTTTAAGCTTTCCCGAAAACAGACGTAACCGGGAATTGAACAAGAGAACCAAATCTCCAACTTTGAACTCCTTTCCACGAGCATATTTATCATGAAGGTACTTCATCTTGTCCTTATACAAGGACGAACAAGAGTAGGCATGGAACCGGAATTCATCAAGTTCATTGAGTTGTTCAACACGAAGATTGGCCGCAACATCCCACTCAAGATTAAGCTTCCGCAAAGCCCACATGGCCTTATTCTCCAACTCCACTGGTAAATGACATGCTTTCCCAAACATCAACCTGTACGGCGACATACCAATTGGGGTCTTGTAAACGGTCCGGTAAGCCCATAGAGCATCATCTAACTTTTTAGACCAATCGGTCCTATTGGCATTGACGGTCTTGGACAAAAAGCTCTTGATCTCCCTGTTAGACACTTCCACCTGGCCACTTGCTTGAGGATGATAAGGCGTAGACACTTTGTGGTTGAAACCATACTTGGAAAGCAAGGCGTCAAAAGCTCTATTACAAAAATGCGATCCTCCATCACTAATAGTTGCCAGAGGTGTACCAAACCTTGTGAAAATACTCTTCTTCAGAAATGCCACCACACTCCTAGCTTCATTGTTGGGCAAGGCCATGGCCTCGACCCATTTTGAGACATAATCAACCTCCACAGGAATGTAGGCGTTTCCACACGAGCTTACAAAAGGGCCCATAAAATCGATACCCCATACATCAAAGACATCAACTTCAAGAATGGTGTTTAGAGGCATCTCATCTTTCTTGGAAATCCCGCCCGCTTGTTGACATTGATCACATCTTTTTACTAGATCACTTGCATCTTTGAACAAGGTTGGCCAATAAAACCACAACTCAGAACTTTCGAAGCCGTCCTCGCCCCTTCATGATGGCCACCATAGGGGGAGGAATGACAAGCCTCTAGAATGCTAAATTGCTCCTCCTCAGGTACCCACCTCCGGATGACTCCGTCGGTGCAAATCTTGAACAAGTATGGCTCGTCCCAATAGAAGTCCAAACTATCCCGTTTGAGCTTCTTCCTTTGGTTAGAAGAGAGCTCACACGGGATGATGCCGGTCACAAGGAAATTAGCAATGTCCGCAAACCATGGCATATCACACATCGACACAGAAAGTAGTTGCTCATCGGGGAATATATCATTGATCTCTAGGCCATCAGACGGCCTACCTTCCTCCTCCAAGCGGGACAAATGATCCGTCACTTGGTTTTCACTACCTTTTCGGTCCACTATCTCCAAATCAAACTCTTGAAGAAGTAACACCCATTGCATCAACCTTGCCTTGGAGTCTTTCTTTGTCATCAAATACCTAAGGGCGGCATGATCGTGTGCACTATGACTTTGGCTCCCATAAGATATGGCCGAAAATTTTCCATGGCGAACACAATAGCCAACAATTAATTCTCCGTCACCGTGTAGTTCCTTTGAGCTTTATTCATAGTCTTGCTTGCATAGTACACGGGATGAAACACTTTGTTCACTCTTTGACCCAACACAGCCCCAACTGCAACATCACTTGCCTCGCACATGAGCTCGAAAGGCAAACTCCAATTGGGTGCGGTAATGATCGGGGTGGTGGTCAACTTATGCTTAAGGAGTTCAAAGGCCTCCATGCATTTCTCATCAAGCACAAACTTAGCATCTTTCTCTAGCAACTTGCAAAAAGGATTTACTACTTTCGAAAAATCCTTGAGAAATTGCCGGTAGAACCCTGCATGCCCAAGAAAACTCCTCACCTCCTTGACAGAAGTGGGGGGAGGGAGCCTTGAAATCACCTCAATCTTGGCTTTGTCTACTTCAATCCCATGCTTAGAAATTTTGTGGCCCAACACTATGCCCTCTTCAACCATGAAGTGGCATTTTTCCCAATTTAGCACTAGATTGGTGTCTTCACACCGGGCCAAACTCTATCCAAATTACCCAAACATTCTTCAAATGAATCACCAACCACACTAAAATCATCCATAAAGACCTCCAAAATATCTTCCACCATGTCGGTGAAAATAGCCATCATGCATCGTTGGAAGGTCGCCGGAGCATTGCACAACCCGAACGACATTCGAGAAAAAGCAAATGTACCATATGGGCAAGTGAATGTGGTCTTCTCTTGGTCCTCCAGAGCAATTATGATTTGATTATAACTCGAATATCCATCCAAAAAGCAATAAAAGGCTCGCCCCACAATGCGATCAAGCATTTGGTCAAGGAATGGCAAAGGGAACTGATCCTTGCGGGTCACCTTGTTTAGCTTCTAGTAGTCCATGCAAACCCGCCATCCGGTAACCGTCCGAGTGGGAATAAGTTCATTGTTGTCATTTGTCACCACCGTCATCCCGCCTTTCTTCGGCACACATTGCACCGGAGAAGTCCATGAGCTATAGGAGATGGATATACCACACCTGCATCTAGCGACTTGATCACTTCTTTCTTCACCACTTCTTGCATTGCCTCATTGAGCCTCCTTTGATGTTCCAAGGAGGGCCTTGCATCATCCTCCAAAATAATCTTGTGCATGCAAAATGCGGGGCTTATTCCCCGAATATCGGCCAAAGTCCATCCAATTGCCTTTTTTCGCTTTTTGAGCACCGCCAACGTGGCATCTACCTGCATGTTAGTAAGACAAGAGGAAAGAATAACTGGTAAAGTTGAATTAGAGCCCAAGAATTCATACCTGAGGTGTGGAGGTAATGGTTCAACTCCAACACCGGGGGTTCCTTAATTGAAGGCTTTGTTGGAGGCATCTTCCGATTTTTAAGATCCAAAGAATGTTTCCTAGGCTCGTAAGAATAAGAGCCCATCCCATGTAAAGCATTCACGCACTCCACTCGGCCCACATCATCATTGACATCCAAATTCAACATTACGGCCTCCAAAGGGTCTTCAACATT
>NW_017676217.1:48662-49506 GCF_001879085.1 Nicotiana attenuata | reverse complement strand
CAACTTACCTTTAAAAGTTCGGCGGCCCGTACGAAAACAACCTCCAACCTCGTAGGATTCTGCAATATCTTCTCCTACAAAGGACACTTCTTCATCAGGAAAATACGTTTTTAGGGGTTCGTATTCTCCGCCGATAGGGTTCTCGGCGAGGTGATCTGCTATGGCCTGGCCCTTAACTGCTTTCTGAGTCACGTAAACAATGTCGAGTGGGCATGGGTTTCTGAAAGATATACTTCAACGGGTCCATCCTGGATATGAGATAGGTAGTGTAGGCACAGAAATAATGCCTCAATTTCTGAGCTACCCAAGTTAGAGCACAACAAGTGCGTTCTAATAAGGAATATCGGGCCTCGTACGGGGTAAACTTCTTACTGAGATAGTAGATGGCCTGCTCCTTTCTTCCCGTTTCATCATGTTGCCCTAGAACACAACCGAACGCTTCATCCAAAACTGCAAGATAAAGCAATAGGGGCCTTTCTAGCTCGGGCGGAACCAAGACTGGTGGCGTTGACAGGTATTCCTTGATTCTGTCGAAGGCTTTCTGACAATCGTCGGTCCATCTAGTAGCAGCGTCTTTCTTTAGCAATTTAAAAATGGGTTCACAAATGACTGTGAACTGGGCTATAAACCGGCTGATATAGTTGAGTTTTCACAAGAAACTCATCACGTCCTTCTTGTTCTTTGGCGGTGGAAATTCTTGGATTGCTTTGATCTTTGATGGGTCCAATTCTATTCCTCGACGGCTTACGATGAAACCCAGCAGTTTTCCGGCACGAACCCCGAATGCACATTTGGCAGGATTCAATTTCAGATTGTACCTTCTCAGTCTGTTGAAGAATTTTCT
>NW_017676217.1:43160-43935 GCF_001879085.1 Nicotiana attenuata | reverse complement strand
AAGAGGAGCTTCTTGCATATAAAGCAAACAATTCATACAGAAGAATTTAACATTGAAGTTTTTAGAATCGTAAACAAAAGAATACGAGTTCAACCAGAGACTCATAGTGAGTCTGAAGGTACAGGGTCCACAAAGTGGAACCCTAATTCAATTTACCAAGAAAAATCCCCAAATTCTAAGGTTTCCCCATCGAATCAAACACAGAAACGAGAAGGCAAGTGAACAGACTCAAGGAGTCTCATGAGAATCAGGCAAATACAATGGCGGGCTTGAAACAATCAAAGAAAGGAAACCACTTTAAGGCATGAAGAACGTGCTCAGAAAAACTTTGGCATTTAAGAAAACATGCTTAACAAGAACACGAACATAGTTCAGGAAAGCAAAATATCAAGAAACTCAGTAGTAAATATGCATGGTAGAAGAGTGAGAAAAACAGACTAATCATGTGAGCATACATATAAAAGTAGAAAGACAATACATGCGTAATAGAGGAGGAAAACATACGAGCATAATACAGACAAACATCTAAAAGAAAAGAACAACAAGAAATCGAAAGACTTTCAGAAATCCTAATTTTGAAAAACCAATGATTTTGAAAAGGAAATTTGGGGAAAACACTCAAAACGTCAAATATAGCATAGGTTCAACACAGATCTAGGCAAATAAACAAAGAAGAACCTTGAATAGTTAGGGTTTCTGAGAAACCCTAGAAATGAGAAGGCGTGGAAAGGGTCTGGTCTCGAACAGATCTGAGCCATAGCTAGGCTCTTAAAGC
>NW_017676217.1:36897-41135 GCF_001879085.1 Nicotiana attenuata | reverse complement strand
TTGAAATGCAATGAACAAGTAAACAAGCAAGCAATTGCAAATACGAGAAAACTATTACAAATAAGGAGCACAAAGGTTAAAAAAAAGTGCTGAATTTTAGGGAAGGTAGCAGTTAGTAAAAGTGCAAGTAGGAAGAAGTCAAGTACTAGTGCGAACAATCTGAAAATTATGTGAAAAACAGAAGTCGAAAGTGCAACAGCTTTTTAAGATTCAGAAAATTGTTAAACTAATAAAGAGGGGGGGTCCTAGGTTTATCTATTACATGGATCATTCGCACAACACTGGTACTCAATTGTACGCATAGTGTTATCGTGTAATCATCATCTCCATGTCTACCCTTTCCCACCCCGTTAAGGTATTGGAGCGCGGAATGGTATCGTTTGCCTATTGCATGCTATTACCCGTCCCAAGCTATCAGTCCCAGGGCATTAGGACTTCTAATCCTAAAAGGGGAAGAAAGGGATGGGGGCCTTTATGGAGTTTAAAGGACGAAAATTCTAATCGACATTCAAAAACAAGTAACAAGTAGGGGGAATGAACAGACAAACAGGTAAGGCTCACATAAACCCCGTAAATCAGATAACAAATAGTTTAGCATGCCTTTACACATACTGGTTTGGTCTTTAAAATTAAAAATTAAGCAGCGAGCGGACTGGTTCGATACATACGTTTAGACAGGAAGCCCACATTAGGCAACATGGATCCAATTGTCAGAACTTAAGGTATTTTAAGCGAGTGATTTAGAAAGTACTGGTTCTAGAAAAGTAGTCTAATGCCGGAAAGTACAGACTGCAGTCAGTTTAGAAATAAGTTTTAGGAGAATCATGAGTATAAACCATAAAAGGAGTTCCAGAGTCAGAAATACTTAAGGAAAGAGTAAACTGCAGAACTGTTTTAAAGACAATTTCAGGAAGACCAAAACTGAGTTGAAAAATATTTAGGAAGAATTTTAGAAAGAAACCATTTCAGAAGAGGTGCTGATTTGAAAAACTCAAATGTATACTGATTCGAAAGAGTTTTGTCAAAAGATTGAGGCTGAAAACATTAAGACATTAGAGACCAGTTAACAAATTGTTATTGCTTAAGAAGAATCGGACGAACTTGATGCGGAATCCTATGATATCTATATATGATTTTAAAAAGTTTGTTAAGAACTGGTAAGAAGAGGTAATTATTTAATTACCCTATAGTTTGCCTAATGCATATGCATTCCCTACAGGCATGATTTCTATATGCAGTGATTACATGAACGTTAGGGTCCTATAGGCAGGATTTCTAGATGACTTATATCATAATTAAACGTTAAACCCTATAGGCATGGTATCTAGGTGACTTCAATCAGAAACATCGAACCATCTTATGTGCAGTATTTCTAGTGAAAAAATTGAAGTCCTAAAGTCATGATATGTACCCTTTATTGATGCAAGAAAGTAAAACCCCTCCCACACCCTTTTACTAGATTCCCCGAGTTCTATAAAAGTTATTACAACCCAATGAATCAACTGAAATAATAAAAATACATCAAAAACTAACAGCTAGATCCAAGCAGCCTAATTCAATCTTAATGTCCAATAATATGTATTTAACCAACTCCGGGGTCCAAATCTCCAAAGCCTTCTCATTATCCAGGGTGTTTCAAAGTTTCAAGGAACCTCAGGGATTCCAGGCATTGCTTACACCCAAGATGCCATTATGAACAGGATGGTGCAGTGTGGAATAGCCAGCCCTCAGGCATCCAAGTTCAGGGGGAGCTCAGGGGTCCCAAAGCATGGCTTGCAAGAGAGGGGCAGAACTTATAGCTAGGAGTAAGTGCAAAGTGAAAGGGAATTAGGGGGCCATGACAGGTGGTGGTCATACCTAGCCATGAGGTAGGCTGGCACACCCCTGACCACTTGCTAGATAAACAAGTTAGGAGCAGACCCTTTGATGGTCAGACAAAGGTCTGGATAGTGATTAGGACACTATCAGACCTAAGTCAAGGCTCAAGCACATAATGGGGAGAATGGGAAGTGGAAATTGATTGAGTTAAGGAGTTCAATGAACCCAGTTCAGGATCATAGACAGCAATATTGGGGTGTTGCTATACCCTGAACAATAAACTCATACAAAGGGGTAAAAGGGGTAAGGGAATTCATAAAGCATCATATTCACAACAAAAAAATAACTGCACAGATTATTTAAATACTGGACTGTAAGAGAAGGGGAAACACGTTATACTATGCTAGAAAACATGTGGACAGAATTAAACACATTGTTCTTGGGGCTTATAAACTAGCTGAAACATACCGGTATAGAAATAAAGAATGCAGAAGAAAGCGAGCAAAGTCCACAGCAGTGTGAGTATCAGAAAGAGAGAGTGAAAGGAAATTGTGAACTCAGATGGTATTCTATGTTCGTGTGTAAAAGTGTAGAAGGGTAGCCTCTTTTATAGTGTAGAGAAGCAAACAAGAAAGATAAGAAAACCCTTTTAAAAAAAATCAGTCTCAAATATTCTCCCTTTAGTCAAGGGATTTAATTTCAAACGGAAAAGTGTAAACAAGGAAAGGAAATTTGAATAAAATCCTTCACAGTAGCATAAGAAGGGAAAATACATGAGGTATATTTAAGGAAAGGTTTCAATAGTACTTGATTTGTAAAGAGAAAGGAAAGGGAATCAATCAAACAATTAACAAAATCAAAGTACTAAGTTTAAATCGAATGTACCAAACCAGAAATAGGTAAAGAGGGCTTAACCAAAGAAAATCAGTGGCAATTAATCAAGACCCTATCAAAGGGATCCAAAGTCAATCAAGCAATCACCAAAAACCTTGAAAGAGGAGCTTCTTGCATATAAAGCAAACAATTCATACAGAAGAATTTAACATTGAAGTTTTTAGAATCGTAAACAAAAGAATACGAGTTCAACCAGAGACTCATAGTGAGTCTGAAGGTACAGGGTCCACAAAGTGGAACCCTAATTCAATTTACCAAGAAAAATCCCCAAATTCTAAGGTTTCCCCATCGAATCAAACACAGAAACGAGAAGGCAAGTGAACAGACTCAAGGAGTCTCATGAGAATCAGGCAAATACAATGGCGGGCTTGAAACAATCAAAGAAAGGAAACCACTTTAAGGCATGAAGAACATGCTCAGAAAAACTTTGGCATCTAAGAAAACATGCTTAACAAGAACACGAGCATAGTTCAGGAAAGCAAAACATCAAGAAACTCAGTAGTAAATATGCATGGTAGAAGAGTGAGAAAAACAGACTAATCATGTGAGCATACATATAAAAGTAGAAAGACAATACATGCGTAATAGAGGAGGAAAACATACGAGCATAATACAGACAAACATCTAAAAGAAAAGAACAACAAGAATCGAAAGACTTTCAGAAATCCTAATTTTGAAAAACCAATGATTTTGAAAAGGAAATTTGGGGAAAACACTCAAACGTCAAATATAGCATAGGTTCAACACAGATCTAGGCAAATAAACAAAGAAAGAACCTCGAATAGTTTAGGGTTTCTGAGAAACCCTAGAAATGAGAAGGCGTGGAAAGGGTCTGGTCTCGAACAGATCTGAGCCATAGCTAGGCTCTTAAAGCTCGAACACACCGGGACATGGCCGGAGAAGCCATAGAACCACAAATCTACAACGGATCTGAACGGACTTTATCGAGGTCAGGCCTCGAAATCTCGAACAACCACGGTTTGGGGGAAAGGAAGGTAAGCACAGGATGTCCATGGCCGGAGAAGCCATGGACTCCGATGAGATTGCTCGGAGAAGACGGCGGAGGTGATTAGGGTTTCGAGTGCTAGGGAGCGTTTGAGAGAAGGAGAGAGTTTGGGGGCGGCTGTTTGAGAGAAATGAGGGTTAGGGTTAGGTCGTTTGGAATTAAAAAGGAAAGGGTTATTTGTGGCCGTTGATCAAAAGGATCAACGGCCTGGATTTAAAGGGATCCCGGGCGGGTTTAGTTTAATGGGTCAGGGGTTGGGTTAAATTGGAATTGGGCTGGCCCAATTGGGCATTAGGATTGGGGCCAATTGGGTTTAAGATTAAAATGAAATTGAGGCTATAATTGAAATGAAATGTGCCAAAGTTTTTCCCCTGTTATTTTATAAAAATAGTGAAAATGATTTTAAAAGAAAATTGAAGATGCTGAACCAATTAATAATACATATGTATTAATTTAAAAATATTAGAACTAATTTTACAATTATAAAACACTATTAATCATAAAATAGGCTATAATTGCC
>NW_017676217.1:27782-31406 GCF_001879085.1 Nicotiana attenuata | reverse complement strand
GCGCGTACTTGAGCTAATTGTTGTAAATCCGTTTCTACTTGAAGAATTTAAATTGAGTTTTCTTGTTTACTTGTTCATTTTAACTGTAAGTTTGTACCTGTGCTAGCTTAGGGACTTATGTTTAGCTGGCTTACTTGCTTATTTGCTTTAACTGTGCTATTTGTACTCCGTGAAGCATGTTAGGCTATAATTTACTACTTCGTGTCCTGATTTTTAGTATTGTTCTGAGATTTATGAATCGTTGTTGTTGTGTGTTTAATTTGGGACTACGGGACGGCTTCCCGGGAGATCCCCCTGTATTTGAGATATTCTGGACTGAGGGTGCGGAAAACGAAGAGATCCCTAGCACATGTGATTCTATATATATATTGGGATACCAAGAGATCCCCGACTTACTTATTGAGGATACCAAGAGATCCTCGGGATACCGAAAGATCCCCAGTGTTGATGATGAGGATACCAAGAGATCCTCGGAATATCGAGAGATCCCCAGTGTTGATGATGAGGATACCAAGAGATCCTCGGGATACCAAGAGATCCCCCGGCTACCATTCCTTGTTGAGAGCAGTTTTTCCGTGTATTGTTACCTTTGTTTTCTATTACTGTTCTTCCTTATTTACCTGGTTTAGATTCTCGCAGTAGACTTTATTTAAACTGCTTCTGTTATCTCATTATTTATTATGTTATCTCAATAGGGCCCTGACCTTCCTCGTCACTACCCGACCGAGGTTAGGCTTGGCACTTACTGAGTACCGCTGTGGTGTACTCATGCCCTTCCTGCGCATGTCTTTAATGTGCAGATTCAGGTACTTCCTCCCAGGCGTATCATCCCCGTGGTGGAGAGACCTAGCTGAGACTTGAGGTATATCTGCTACGTCCGCAGACCAGGAGTCTCTACTCTATTCCGGCTTTAGCAGATAGTTTCCTTTTCTTTCCTTTTTGTGTTGTTTAGACATTCTGGTGTAGAGCTGATTGCAATACTCTATTAGCCTGTGTTTTCCCGTGAGTTTCCGGGTTTTGGGATTTAGTTGTAGACTTCCGCATATTTTGAGTTGTATAGGCCGAGTAGCCTTATATACAGTTGTTATTTCCGTATGTTCAGTTTTAATTAATTATTCCGCAAATGTTAATTTGTTATTCCGCACTGTTAGGCTTACCTAGTTGTAGGATCTAGGTGCCATCACGACATGTTCATGGAGGGTGAACTGGGGTCGTGACAACGACCCATTTCCACAATAGGTCATGAGGGCGCCTAACACCCTTGTCAGGCAAGCCATTACGGAAACATTTCTAAAATTCTTATGTTGCTTCTTAATTAGAAAGAAGTGAAATAAACACTTAACTTGGAATTTAAAACAGAAGAGCGAAATACTGTAAGTAATATAATTACACAACCCCAAAGTAATCGTCTACCAAAGTGTGTGCCAGAACCTGGTGTCACAAGCTACGGGCAACTAGTAGAATATACATCCAAAAGAATATCATACTATCCTACTGTCTGAGTCCAAAGAGACAGAAAATAGAAATACAAAGAAAGACTTCTTCGGCTGCAGGTCGACATGGAGGGAAAGCAGCTCACCGTAGAAGTCCCAAGTCCGCTCACGGATACGCACCGAAATGATAACCAGATCCACCTGCCTCAGATCCTGTACATTTAAGTACAGAAGTGTAGTATGAGTACATAAACAATATGTACCCAGTAAGTATCCCGTCTAATCTCGAAGAAGTAGAGACGAGAGGTCGACTTGATACTTACCAAGGTCAATTAATATGCGAAGAGTTTATAATAAGCATGGATATCTCAAGCTATTTACATTTAATAATCATGGAGTAACAGTTCTTTACCAAACACTAACAAGAATGCTTGTCTATAGTCTAGGCAAATATGTATCTCAGCCCTTGAAGGATTTCTAAGCAAAACATATGCAAATAATCACCGTGGAACGTACAGCCCGATCCAACATAAAATAAATTGTGCACTGCCGAGGGTCGAACGGCTCGAACCATAGATGCATCTATTACCCCGCTCGCGAATCACCCATGCGACGCGGTCAAATAGAAAATAAGCTCATTAACAAGCAACATTAACAATTAACATGTATATGAGGAGTAGCCATACACAGAAATACCAAGTATTCTCCCTTAAAGGACCAAAACAGGATAAGGGTCATTCTCTAGTCTCATTCTTCTTACTCAAAATAGTTCATATAAATCCGAATTAATCAACACATACTAGAATGTCATGTAGAGCATGCTTATGGGTCCTAGACTACCCGGACTTAACATAATAGCCACTACGTACGGACTCTCGTCACCTAGTGCGTACGTAGCCCCCGAATATAATGACAAGTAATTCAATTATTATACCTATGGGGACAATTCCATCATACAAGGTTAGAAAGGAGACTCACCTCGCTCCGAAGCGCACTTCCGATATCAAGAACAAGCCCAAACTCTCAATTTGGTGCCGAACGATCACAAACTAGTTAAAATAAGTAAGAACTAGTCAATAAAGGCTTACAAGGCCGAATCCTAACTATTTAAGTAATTTTCCAACCCTTTCCACAAGTTTCCTAAATTCCGACCCCGGGCCCACGTGCCCGGATTCCGAGATTTTTCGAAAGAAATTGTTCTCTACAACCTAAGGATCAATAATATATGATTTCTAGTCCATTTCATAACAAATTTCATGCTTAAATCTTAGTTTTATTAAAACCCTAGGTCTAGCTCTAGCCCTTTGATTTCACCTAATTTTTAGTGTTTAATCTACCTAATATACATGTATTTAAACTAATGATGCGTGTAATTAACTTACCTCACAAGGTTATGTTGAAATCCCTCTTTGGAAGCTCTCAAATCGCCCAAGTGTAGTGTAGAAATGAAATAAATGCTCTTAAGTCCCGTTTTTAAAAACTCTTCCCAACCCTCTAATGTCGCAATTGCGACACTGGGCTCGCAATTGCGATATCGCAATTGCGACATTTCGACCGCAAATGCGAACATCCCCTCCCCCTGCCTCGATCGCGAAAGCAAAGGAAAGTACGCAAATGCGAACCCCCCTGGTTTCGCAAATGCGAAGAATAAGGTCGCAATTGCGACTCCTGCCCAGCCGCCCCAAATTCGCAAATGCGATGTCTCACTCGCAATTGCGAGTTCGCAATTGCGAACAATATCTCGCAATTGCGAGACCTGCAGCAGGGGCCAAAAAATACCAGAAAACTGGTATGTTTTCTCAACTCCAACTATGCCCGAATCTCACCCGAGCCTCCGGGGCTCCACTCCGAACACTCATACCAGTCCTACAACCATGTGCAAACTTGCTCAAGCAATCAAATCGCATAATTAACACCTAAAACCATGGATTTACACCAAAAATGCATGAAATCCTCAAGAACACCTAAATTCCTAACTTTTCAACCGAACATCCGAATCACGTCAAATCAATCCCGTTTCTCACCAAATTTCACAGACAAGACTAAAATATTATAACCGAACCTGTACGGGCTCCAAGAACCAACATGATCGGGCATGATATCTAATGTGATCAAGCATTTTTTCCTTTTTTATAAAACTCTTATATTTCAGTTTTAACAATTTTCAATCAAAATTCATTATCGGGCTAGG
>NW_017676217.1:0-11062 GCF_001879085.1 Nicotiana attenuata | reverse complement strand
ATGGATTCCATCAACTAACTATTACTTCGCCAATGTACATTATTATTATCCAATTTACCTGGCATATTAACCCACGAAAGAATCTCGCCTTTTAATAAATCAAAACAATAATAATATACACAGCTAATAATAATTATATCAAGATTAAGAGTATAAGTACATTTAATGGCTAGAGAGTTTATTTTATTAAGTCAGTATAAAATACTTATCTCTACTTGGTCCGTTCAATACATACAAAATGTACTAGCACAAGAAGTTGGAATTAAACCCTTCCCATAATCAAGATAAATTATATTTAATCTTGTGCTACAATCATTCCTGATGGTTTGTCCAATTCATCATTAGATTGTGAACTCAAACTTTATACTTATAAGAACTGATGATTTAATTTTCCGTGTATAAGCTAAACTCTATACACTAAATCATCTACTATATAAGCAAAGGACACCGACTAATATATGATCTATTAAAACTTTATTAAAATTGAATGAACAATATTATCATAATAAATACTATATCTAAACCAAATCTATGGTTAATAGTATATATCCCAACAATCTCCCACTTAGACTTTAACCATGACAATTATCAGAATATACTATATCTAAACGCATGGTTAATAGTATATGCCCCAACAATAACCACTTTCTACCATCTTTGCAAGCAAATAACTCACTCTCTCGACCTTTCCTTTGGCACAAAGAACTTGTAAAAGTATATTGAATGTACCAACATTAGGGCAAACACGTTTAGCAAGCATTTCTTTGGAAAAATGACCATGCACACTCAGCATTCTGCTGCTTCATATAACAAATAAAGGTCAACAGGGCAAAAACTTTATATATTGTTTTATATCTATGTATATGAAAGAAACTTAACCCCAAAATCAGAGGAGTAGCCAAAAATCAGAGAAGAAAACTTAAATCTTTGTATATCTCTTTTTGTATTTTTTTTTTCTAAAATTTGAAACACGCACAGAAAATGGAAGAAGAAAACTCAATAGCAGAGAAGAAATTTTGCCCTTAAAACCCTAGCTTTTCACTCACTTTTTCTTTTCAAAACTTAATAATTGAATTTGAAAAGCCATGGTTCAGAACTGAGGTTTCATCCAAACTAAAATTAACATAAAAAGGATACAATTTCGAACCTTTAGTGATGAGAAAAAACTCAAAGATGAGCAGTTGTTATCAATGAGGGTGACCACCAGTTTCTCTAATACGATAATATTAACGTTTGAACACCAGCAGTTTCGCTGAGTTTTTCTTCGCAAGAGAAATAGCAGTTGTAGGTTTACCGAAATAAGTGTTCACAATAGAGGTGTTGGAGAAGCCTTAGGGTTTTTCTTTCTTTTCTGAGGGGAGGTTGGCCGATTTGGGAAAAAAAGAGGGAAAAGTTAGCGCCACTTTTATTAATTAATTATTTAACGATGGGATATATTATATTTTAAGGACCGAATATTATCCCCTCGTTAATATTGAGCTAATAATTCGTTTTAACGACCGGAAAAAAATTTGGTTGCTATAAGTACACTTATAACGACCGGATTTATGTCCCTTCGTTATGAAGTGGTCGTTAAAAAATAAATTTCTTGTAGTGGATGTTACGAATGATGAGGATTTGTTGGAAAAGACTCTTACGACTTTTTATGCCTCAAATATGGTATTACAGCAGCAATACCGTGAAAGGGGTTTTAAAAAGTATTCTGAATTGATCTCATGCCTTCTGGTGGCTGAGCAACATAATACCCTTTTGCTGAAAAATCATGAAGCCCGTCCCACAGGGTCAGCTCCGCTTCCTGAAGCGAACATATCAGCTAGACGTGATAAGTCTGAAAAAAGACAGAATAATAATCATGGCCATATGAATGTACGTGGGCATGGCAATGGTACGAGACGATATAATAGTCGTCATCGTGGTGGTCATGGCAAACGAGACAACAATATGGGTTCTCAAATAATCCTTCAAGAGGCAAAAGCGGTAACTGCCACCGCTGTGGCATGAAAGGTCATTGGAAAATTGAATGTCGTGCACCTGAGCATTTTGTCAGGCTTTATCAAAACTCCATCAAAAGAAAGGCAAATAATGTTGGAGCATCTTCTGCTTATGCCCCGGTGGAGTCTCGCTTGACCTTTAAAAATGATTTTGAGGTAGGGCCTTCACAAAAATGATGACAATGCCGAGGCAAATCATTCTTTGAATGATGATGATTTTCAAGGCCTCGACGATCTTACTCATTTGGAAGTTGAAGATTTCTTTGGAGATCAAAACTAAAGTTTGATCATTTTACTAGGAATGCAATTATGTTGTTATTTTTATTTTCAGTGTTTTTGTCTCGTCTAAAGTTATTTTCATTTTCAAGTAGTACTTAAGTTGTCTTATGTTGTCATTGGTGATGTTAGTTTTTCCATATTTCTCATGATGTACTTTTTTTATGAAGAAATTAAAATTCTCCAGTCTTCAATTGGATCCAAGATGAGTAATGAAGATTTATGTCTTTTGGATAGTGCTACAACTCACACAATATTAAGAGAAAAGAAATTTTTTTCATATTTGGTTATGAAAAAGGCCTATGTTAATACAATATCTGGTAGTACAAAGTTGATTGAGGGCTCTGGAAGAGTGGCCTTATTACTACCTAGAGGAACGATATTAACTATTGATAATGCATTGTATTGTAGTAAGTCTCAAAAAAACTTGTTGAGTTTCAAAGCTATTTGCCAAAATGGCTACCATGTTGAGACATCAAACGAAGGAAAGGTTGAATACCTTTATATTACTACAATAAAATCGGGAAAAAAATATGTGCACGAAAAATTACCCGCAGTTTCTTCTGGGTTGTACCACACAAACATTGGTGTGGTTGAATCACATGCTATAGTAAACAAAAGGTTTACTACTTCTAATGATTTTATCATTCGGCATGACCGGTTGGGCCATCCCGGTTCTAACATGATGTGCAGAATAATAGAGAACTCAAATGGGCACATATTGAAGAACAAGAAGATTCTTC
Organism: Nicotiana attenuata; assembly: GCF_001879085.1. NCBI lineage: Eukaryota > Viridiplantae > Streptophyta > Magnoliopsida > Solanales > Solanaceae > Nicotiana > Nicotiana attenuata. The sequence continues at coordinate 8,052 of NW_017676217.1, read as the reverse complement.
AATTTAAGGAATTCTCTTGTGCTGCTTGTTCTCAAGGAAAATTGGTTATTAAACCATCATCAGCTAAAGTTGGGATTGAATCCCCTGCATTTCTAGAACGTTTACAGGGTGATATATGTGGGCCTATACACTCTCCATGTGGACCATTCAAGTATTTTATGGTCTTGATAGACGCATCTACAAGATGGTCACATGTGTGCTTATTGTCAACTCGTAATATGGTATTTGCTAGATTGTTGGCCCAAATAATAAGGTTAAGAGCACAATTTCCAGATTATGCAATTAAGATAATTCGTCTTGATAATGCTGGTGAATTTACATCTCAGGCCTTTATTGATTATTGTATGGCCAGTGGAATAAAAGTTGAGCATCCGGTTGCTCATGTTCATACTCAAAATGGTCTAGCAGAATCATTGATTAAACGCCTCCAATTAATAGCTAGACCATTGCTAATGAGGACAAAACTTCCCCTTTCAGTGTGGGGACATGCTATTTTGCATGCAGCAGCACTTGTGAGCATAAGGCCAACCAGTTATCTCCCATTACAATTGGCTTTTGGTCAGGAGCCAAATATTTCCCATCTAAGAATTTTTGGATGTGCGGTATATGTTCCATTTGCTCCACCACAACGCACAAAGATGGGTCCCCAAAGAAGGTTGGGAGTATATCTTGGTTATGAATCTCCTTCTATTATCAAATATCTGGAGCCTATGACAGGAGATTTGTTTATAGCCAGATTTGCTGATTGTCATTTTGATGACTCTGTTTTTCCAACATTAGGGGGAGAAAATAAACAGCTGGAAAATGAGATAGATTGGAACGTATTATCTCTATATCATTTGGATCCTCGTACAAATTAATGTGAACAAGAAGTTCAAAAGATCATTTATATGCAAAATGTTGCAAATCAATTGCCAGATGCATTTACTAACCTTCCACGGGTTACTAAATCGCATATTCCAGTTGTAAATGCTCCAATTCGAGTTGATGTCCCAGTTGGACAGTATTGTAATGCAAATGAGTCTAGGCCACGCCTTAAACGTGGTAGACTAATCAGTTCCAAGGATAAGAATTCCCGTAAAAGGAAAGAGCAAATGATCAAGTTGATCATAACATGGAGGCAAATGCTCAAGAGGAGCATAAAGACATAGTAATTGATAAGACCTCACAGGAGGTTCTAGTACCTGGAAATGATGAAAATGAAGAGATCTCAATAGTTATGTCTCTACGGGAAAAAGGTGGAACCGAAATGACGATGTTGTTAACAACAATTTTGCATATAATGTTGCAGTTGAAATAATGCAACAAGATGAGGATCTTGAGCCAAAATCTGTTGATGAATGTAGACAGAGAAATGATTGGCCAAAATAGGAAAACGCAATTCAAGCGGAATTGGCTTCACTCGAAAAGCGTGAAATTTTCGGACCAATAGTCCGAACGCCTAAAGGTGTCAAGCCAGTGGGGTACAAATGGGTTTTTATGCGAAAACGAAATGAAAAAGGTGAAGTCGTAAGATATAAAGCACGACTTGTAGCACAAGGGTTTTTGCAAAGGCATGTCATTGATTATATGGAGACATATTCTCCTGTGGTAGATGCAATTACCTTCAGGTATTTAATAAATCCGGTAGTTCATGAAAAGTTTGATATGCGGTTGATGGATGTTGTCACAGCCTACTTATATGGCTCACTGGACAATGAAATTTTTATGAAAATCTCTGAAGGATTTAAAGTTCCTGAAGCACATAAAAGTTCAAGAGAAACTTGTTCAATAAAGCTTCAGAAATCCTTATACGGATTGAAGCAATTAGGGAGGATGTGGTACAATCGTCTTAGTGAGTATTTGCTAAAGGAAGGGTACAAAAATGAACAAATTTGCCCTTGTGTCTTTATTAAGAGGTCTGGATCTTAATTTGTCATCATAGCTGTGTATGTTGATGACTTGAATATCATTGGCACTTCTAAAGAGCTTCCAAAGGCTGTAGAGTATTTGAAGAAAGAATTTGAAATGAAAGATCTTGGTAAGACAAAATTTTGTCTTGGCCTACAAATTGAGCATGTACCAGATGGAATTTTCGGACATCAATCAACATACATTGGAAAGGTTTTAAAGCGATTTTACATGGATAATGCACATCCATTGAGTACCCCAATGGTTGTGAGATCGCTTGATATAAATAAAGATCCATTTCAGCCTCAAGAAAATGATGAAGAGCTCATTGGTGATGAAACTCCATATCTTAGTGCAATTGGGGCACTGATGTATCTTGCCAACAATACCCGACCAGATATTGCTTTTTCAGTAAGCTTATTAGCAAGATTCAGTTCCTCCCCAACAAGAAGACATTGGAATGGTGTTAAGCATATATTTAGATATCTTCGGGGAACTATATATATGGGATTGTTTAATTTTTATGAATTTAAGTAAGAAAATGATTGGCTATGCCGATGCAGGTTATTTGTCTGATCCTCGTAAAGCCCGATCTCGAACAAGATATTTGTTTACATATGGAGGTACAACTATATCATGGCGTTCAATGAAACAAACAATAGCTGCCACATCTTCAAATCATGCTGAGATAATAGCTATTCATGAAGCTAGTCGGGAATGTGTTTGGTTGAGATCAATGACTCAACATATTCAAGAAATGTATGGCTTACTTATGAAAAAGGATAATCCAACTACACTATATGAAGACAATGCTGCTTGTATTGATCAACTAAGAGGAGGATACATCAAAGGAGACAGAACAAAGCATATTTCACCAAAGTTCTTTTTCAAGCATGATATTCAACAAAATGGAGAAATTAATGTTCAACAGATTCGTTCATGTGAAAATTTGGCTGATCTATTCACTAAGGCATTACCAACCTCAACATTTGAGAAGTTGAGACAGAAGATTGGAATGCGGCGTCTTCGAGAAATAAAGTGATGTTTTCATGAGGGGGAGTAAGATACGCGTTGTACTTTTTTTCCCTTAGCCTAGGTTTTGTCCCACTGGATTTTCCTGGTAAGGTTTTTAATGAGGCAGCAAATAAAGCGTATTACAGATATGTGTACTCTTTTTCCTTCACTAAGCTATTTTTCCCACAAGGTTTTTTTCTTAGTAAGGTTTTAACGAGGCATATTATCTATTTTGGATATCCAAGGGGGAGTGTTATAAAATCTTTAGTAAATATGGATGTACACTACTTTCACCCATGATGTAAATAACCTCCCACTACTCATCACTGTTACGATTGTAACTTCCACACCTCCATAACCCCTCATCATGATCTTCCCCCATGATCTCAATTGTTAATGTTATGTTTAAGACAATCATTTTGTAACCTTCTATGTAATAGTATAAATAGAGGCATGAAATGTGATATAGGATACACTTGAACATTTGATGAAATAAGAAAGTTATCTCTTCTTCTCTTATTCTACTTATCTTCTTGTTTTACATTGTTACTTTGAGCTACATTTTTTAACAGTAACATCTATTATGGCAAATCTTAGTAGTTTAATTGGTTGCTTTTTGAACTTTCACCTTATTGTTTAAGGGTTCGATACTTGGATTCACCATCTTATAGTTTCCTTTTCCATTTCCCTGAAAAAGGGGGAAAAAAGTACTACCAATCATCATTCTTCCTATAACATAACAGCCACCTGATAAGCTTTTTTTAAGCAAAGTCATTTGTATGAGATCGACATTATGTACAGTTATTTTAGAAGGTATTAGTCGAAGTAATATCGTTCTTAAGATATTTATTATTGGTCTGTCAAATTCTTTATGACTTACTATAATTGGCCTTTTTAACTCTGTCAAAAGGAGTGGATTTTCACGTCCTATCACAATGATTTATAATAACTACTTGTATCAATTATGTTGAACCACCAAAGGTTGTGTTAAAGGTGATAATATTAGTAGGCGTTTGGACATGAATTCTAATTTTTTTTTCAAACTTGGAATTTCACTAAAATTTTGAGTTGAAGATGAACTTGTGTTTGGTTACAATTTTTGCAATATATTTGGACGTTTTTTTTTTTGTTCAAAATCATGAAACATGATTTATAACCCACAACATGTAAAAATTTCAAAATCACCCCAATTTGATTATCCTACTTGAAATAAACAATCAAAATGCTATTGTTTAACTGTTATCATATTATACTTTACTGCAATACGTAGAAGATGCAAAATCAACTAGGACTGATGTTCCACCATCAGTCGCCAAAGATGTATCTGCCAAAGATGAAAAACTGATGGGGTCATTTTATAAATTATAAAAATATAGGGTAAATTGGTAAAACTAAAAACTAGGAAATTCCTATTTTCAATAGAAAAAGTGGTGAGAACCAGTTTTTCAAATTTGAAAATGAATTTTCAAGTGAAAAAGGAAAAATTGGTAAGAATGGGATAACCAAACATTGTTTTCGAAAAAAAATTTGTATGTCCAAAACATACATGAGTATTGATCTCTAGATATGATGTCATCTTTAACAATGAGTATTTTATCCCCAAAATAGGATTTTCAGGCGCGACTTCATTTAGTCCAATTTCAAAGCGAATATGAGATGAAAAACAAAAAAAAAATGTTATTGTAGGTTAACTTGAATCATCACATTATTAAAAAGTGACAGACAACATTATTTATACCTTTACTGCATATGCAAAATAATACGCCTTCAATGTATATCTCTTTTTCCTAATTCATACTAAATATTTTTGATCTTGTTTGTGTGTCAAGTTAATGTTTTAAATTTTTTGTCTAGTCTAAATACGATAATAATGAAAAGGTAATGAGTAGAAGCTTCTTTGTTATGTACCTCAATATCTACAACTTGCACTCTATAACTACTTTTTGAGTCCCTAAACATCCCTACTTTATGATTACCAAGTTGAAATTTCTAGGTCAAATAGGCGAAATATACGTTAAGGAACTAATTTGATTTAGCGAACCATATTTTTAAAGAAAGAGTGCACCTTTCATAATTTTTTAAAAATCTTTTTCTCATTGTCCTGTTGGTTTTTATTGATGACACAAAAGACTAAGAGTATTCCTAGCTATTTAGGCTATAAAGAAATATATTTCATTAGACAAATGACATACTTAATGAGGTTTCCAGCTGTTAGTGAGGAGTGAGCCATATGAGTCATTTCAATCTCATCATATTAAGAAGAGTCTTAATTACAATTATGTGTAAGCTACAAATTTAGGTAGGCACGTTTACACCCTGCTTCCTTTTGTCACGTCATTGTACTCTTCATGTTAAAACAAAGTGTATATACGGATTAATTTAAGTACTGATTACCTTCTTAGAGCCGTCAATACGGGCTTGGTCCGTTGGGCCAGCCCAGCATAGCTCGCTATTTAGCGGAGGTTAGAATTTTTTAAACCCATTTCAAAACGAGGCTTTTGAGCCCGGCTCGAGTAAGCCCGTGGACCCTGAGGTGGGCTGGGCCGGCCCATGGGCCTAATAAAAAAATATATTTGAAATATAATAAAATATAATAATTATACGACACAACAAATATCAAGAAGAGTATCCAAGCTTAAAAGTTTATTAAGCTTATCAATTAAAAGATCAAAGTCTTAAAACGTTAGTTAGTTTTAAAATTTAATTTATTCTTAATATTTAATTAATTATATTGCATACGAATTGTAGATGTAGATGTAGATGAAAGTGAAGATATTAAGACAACCTCTCACAAGCGGATTCAAATATGTTTTGATGAAGGAATGATGTGTTGGATTATCCCGTAAGCATAATGGATGTTCTGCTGAAATAGTTTTATCTTTGAGTTTTGACTTTTAGTGAACGATAATATTGTCCTTGTCTTTTACTTTTATTAGTGTTTATATATATTTGGAACAGTATAAAAAGTTATTAAGTTTTGTGAAAGTTTTTTTTTCCAATAAGATTTTTTTTACACTTTTTATATTTTATCTTTTTAGGTTAGGAAACTTAAAGAAAAAATGTAAATTATATTTTAAAAAAATAATGGGCCGGCCCGTGGGACCCACGCAGCCCACATAAAGCTGGGATGGGCTGACCATTATCAGCCCATTAAAAATGGTGGGCTAGCCCAGTCCCGCCTATATGGACAGTTGTACCTCTAATTACCTAGCCGCCAGTAATAAATTTTTCATACCCAAGGACTATTTCTAATTATTTTTCTTCTCTTCTTTTTCATGGCTTAAACCATAATATCCTAAGTGCAAAAACAGGGTAAAGAATTTATAAGATCTTTTGATTATACAGTATGTGGAAACTTCCTTCAACATATACCCTTGCTTTCTATCTAGTCATGGATGATTCTATCTACACTTGAACATTTTCCAACCCTAAATTTATGTTTTCGAAAAATGATATTAATGTAGTTATTAGGAGCTCTTCGCATTAAAAAAAGGCAAAAAGAGGAATTTTACCGATTTATTTTTTAATTTAAGCAGATGATGTGAACGTATTATTTAGATTAAATTCTTCATAATTTTTCACAATTCTTGAAAGTTGTCCACATAATGCATGATATATATTACTAGTACTAGATAGAATGCTCGTGCTATGCTGTCACGACCCTTAAATCCAAACCCGGTCGTGATTGGCGCCTCCGATTGAGACAAGGCCAGCGACACACTACCAAATTCACTTTAAGAATTAAAAATAAAATAACTACTATGTCTGTTAATCAGAAAAAAATTTCCCAAAATAAGCATTTTTAAACAGTTTTAACTTGCCGGAAATTAAAAATAACCAAACACAGTCCGACATCGGGGTGTCACAGGTATGAGCATCTAAAATAATACTACAAGTCTGAAAGTCTACTCCACTACTACATAAAACTGAATTCACAAAGACTAAGATAGAGGTAGAATCACTGGCCTGCGAATCGCCAAGCACCTACCCTAGTAAATCTCAAGATCTTGCTGGAACTATCAACCCTCAAGTAGCAGGACCTGTTAAAGCGCCGAATCTGCACACAAGGGTGCAGCGGAGTAAAAATGAGTACTCCACTCGTGAGTAATAAAAATAAATGAAGATGAGCGATATAAATCCGTTAAACACAACATTTAGCTTATAAAGAGGCATTAACAAAATCAGTAAATATAATGAGCAGTGAAATCTCATAAACCACTCTTTAAAACAGTCAAACAATATACAGAAAAAAACAACTAATAAGGTAAACACATCAGAACTGCTCCCTGGGCACAACCACAGGAATCAGCCCCTCGGGCTATACTCATATCACAATGAGTACCCGCGTCATTGGGGGAGTGCAGACTCCGGGAGGGCCCCTTTACGGCCCAAGCGCAATATCAAGCCATCTCGTGGCATCATTAAACAGGCTCTCGGCCTCATATCAATCACAAGCCACCTCATGGCGTACAATCTCAGGCCCTCGGCCTCAGTGTCATAATCAGTGTATCACTGCTGCGGCGTGCAGCCCGACCCAAAAGTATACCTCACAATACAGGCCCTCGACCTTACTCAGTCAGAATCTCATAAGCCCCTCAGGCAATAGTAAAATATGAAACTCAGCTCAAAACATCTTTTAAAATATCATTTAAGGTGTTTAAAACAGAATAACTTAGCTGAGTTTTTGAAACCAGTAAAATATGGCAGGACTGAGCACAAATGTGAAATCAAATAGTGAGGAAAATATTAGTAAAAATCCCCTAAGGGTTCAAACAGTTGGCACGAAGCCTAAATATGGCATTTAGCCCAAAACATAATAATATCAAACAATTAGCTATCAAATACGCAGTAAAACAGTCATTCGGGATGGACTAAGTCACAATCCCCAACGGTGCACGATCCCACGCTCGTCATCTAGCGTGTGCGTCACATCAACATAGCCGAACGTTGTGTAATCCGGGGTTTCATACCCTCAGGACAGCATTTAAAATCATTACTCACCTCAATCCGGCCCGAAATCTAGCTCGCAATGCCTTTGCCCTTCGAATCGATCTCCGGATGCTCCGAATTTACCAAAATCAGAACGTAACCATTAACTTATGCTAAAGGGATGAAGTCCACTCGAAAATGATCGAAAAACATCGCAAA
>NW_017676216.1:42846-49526 GCF_001879085.1 Nicotiana attenuata | reverse complement strand
GTGAGAATTAAAACTCTGTAAATAAACATGCGAAGCTAAGCGAGGAGGATACGACGATGAAGGAAAAACAGCAAAGAGACATTACCGCCAAATTTAACTCAGAAGAAATAATGAACGAACTCCGTGGTGGACGAATAGAACCGATGAATTCTGGCCGGATTCTGGGTGTCTGGGCCATGCCGATGGGATCCTCTTGATTGGGTCAAGATTTCGTAGTTCTCGTTTGTTGTTGGCTTTTATGGCAGATGGGTCCTGTCAGATTTTCTCGATACCCGAATGCAAATTAGCTGAATACGATTTCCTTGTAGAAGAATATCTTTAAAACTTTCATAGGTTAAATCGAGTTGGAATGTGCGAAAAATCAGAAAAGAAAAATTAGGGTTTTATGGAATTCCTAGATTTGGATTTCGTGGAGTTTGGGCGGTTTTTTGGGAGAGTTAAATGAGGGATTGGGTTGAGAGGAGGAAGGAGGTTGTAGGTTAATGAATTTGGGGCTATCTGGCGAACGTGCCGGCGTCGTGGGACGATTTATGGCAGGCGGCGGCTGGTGGTGAAGAGATGGGGAATTAGGGCGGCTAGGTTTTGAGGTTCAGAGTTGAAGGAGACGGGAAAAGGGGGGGGGGGGGGGTCTGAAGGGTTTAGGGTTATGGTTAGGACAATTATATGTAAAGGGGTAAGCTAGTTCCCGTGCGTTAGATCAAGGGTGATCAATGGCTGGGATTGATGGTCACTGAAACGACGTCGTTTGGTTTATGTAAGGGGCTGGACCGGGTAAGGGATTAGGCTTGGCGGGTTTTAGAAAGGAAAGGGGGTTTGGGCCATTGGGTTTTGGTCTCAATGGGTGGCCCAAGCCAAAAAACATCAGCCTTTTCTTTGTTTTTTTCTTTCTTTTTCTCCTTTTTCGTTTCTTTAATAAAATTCTTAACTAAATTAATTTAATCCTAAATTATTCTAAATTATAAAATCAAGCTAATTATCTTTTTGTAATATTTACAAAATTAATTGATCCTAAATTAAAGAGGAGAAAATTACTAATTTATCATTAAAGGCTAAATGTAAAAATGAAAGATATTTTTTTTATGATTGTCATTTTAATAATAATTAATTAACCAAATTAATCCTAAAATGCGTGCACACAACCTAATATGCAATGCATGGAATTTTGATATTTTTGGGGTATTTTCTATGCTTTAATGCTCGCAAATAAAAATGCAAACACTTGAACAAATATTCCTAGAAATTCTATAAAATTAAAATGACCTACAAAAATCTATTGTGAGATTCTGTAGGAGTATTTTGGGTCGAGCAAAAATCACGTGCTCACAGCTTCTAATCAACTTTATATATTCAACTATTTTGCAAGGAGGATATGACTCAAATGGCTAATGGGCCAGTAATCATTTTTTCTTGTCTACCATCTTCGCCAGTAAAGCAAAGGAGACGAAAGATCCCATTATTTGAACAAGAAAGGATGAAGGGCGGGTCGGATAGATGAGTTTGTACCGGGTAAATTAATTGGGCATGAGTCACTTAATAAGGATCTGATACGTGGCCCTCCGTTAAAAATAAGGGCAAATTTGTTGCATAGGATAACGGTAGGGTCCGAAATGATCAAATAGTATAAATAAGGGCAGATTTAAATAATTTTTGATAATAAAAGGATATATTTCACTATTTTCCGTATAACAAAACAAAAGAATAAAGATAGAAAGGGGAGAAAATAAAAGGAACGGAGCTTTGCACCATTTGAAGAGTCTGCAGACACTGTCACTCAGAAACACGACAAAACAGCCCTCTACTTTACCATTACCAATATCCCCAGAGTGAGCACCATTTTTGTTTTTGCATGTAAAAGTGAAAAGCACTGCTACTACGGTCTACTCATACAGAGAATTGCATGTAAAAGTGAAAAGCAGAGCTACTATGCCTACAGAGAGAAATACGCATATTTTCATAAGTTGATTACACTTTTTGAGCGTTTAAGAAATTTCGAAGACTCACGAAGCATATAAAAAAGGATTTAATTTAAGTTAAACTAATTCATATCACTTTATGCAGAGGGAGACGGGCCCGTGAGAAGGAAGTGGAGATAGCGCTAATGATTACGCTTATCTACAGCGTAAGAGCTAGTAGTACAAAAAGGCATGGTTGTACTCTCTGTTGCAGACTATGAACAAAAACCCTAATTCCTCTCTGTATTTCTCTCTATTCTTCTTTGAGATGGCTAACGAAAACAAGGAGACCACAACTACTGCCATGGAGATGAGGGAAATGCGTGTTCTCATCGGGAAGATATTCGGAGTATTGCGTGATAGACAGGACAAGTCTGATCAAGCAATTCTAGAGCTGAAGGAATCCGTTGAGTCGTTGAAGAATCAACAGAAAGGAAAAGAGGCTTTCGAGCCCGAGAAACCTGCCGTTAATGCTTCCTCTGCTGCCGGCTATGGGAACTCATCTACGCTTCAGGTACAATACAAACTTTATGGAGTTAAACAAAAACTCCTCTTTTCACTCGCCTTTATCTCCAGATCTGAGTTTCCAAAATTTCTCTTGTAATGATTTGTAATATTGGCTCTATTGTGTGGACTGATATTTTAGGGACGCGGAGAAACCCTAACCACAGACGAAGAACAGATGGCGATATCAATGGATGCTGTAGTAGAATATTCTAAGCCATACAAAGGTTGCTGTGTGACTGGGTACCATGGGAAGCGACCCGTGAATATCCTAATTGGTTTAGGGGGAACTACACACAATTTTATCGATGAATCCTTTGCAGATAAGCTAGGCTGTGACACATTTCCAATCAAGCCTCGATCTGTTAGCTCAGCTTTTGGGAATATGGTGACCTCCAGAGCATGCAACAACTTTCAATTGTTACTGCAAGGCGCCCTGTGTAGTGTGGATTTATATCTGCTTCCATTGTCGTCAAATTGTGACATGGTACTAGGAGGCGAATGGCTAGCGACCATTGTTGGGGAATTTACGATGGATTCTAAGGGTATGGAGTTTTCCTTCCAAGGTAAGAAACACTTTTTAACTTTCAACAAATCAGCTGAACGCAGTAAGCGCTAAGAGTCTTGACAAATTGGAAGTACTGAGGCCTCTAGTTGACCTGTTTTATAGCTTTTTCCTAATGGGGACTTTAGGTTTTAGCTATGTTTCTTAAGGATATGATTATGCTATTAAAGCCACTAGTTATGGTTTGTATGTGCTATTTCCCTAACAATTATCCCACTATGTGAAAGTAAAGGAACTACTTGTAAGGTTATCTATCAATATTATATGTATTTTGTGAGTTGGTTGTACCAGCCTTGCTTGGTTATGCATTTCTTTGAATGTTTGCTTTTCTATCCTTCCCCTGCTTCTTGAGTTGTTGCAGTGTGATCAGTCATTTTTGCTATTTGTGGATTAATTATTGGTTGTTTGTTGAATTGTGTTCAGTTAAAAGTTATTTTAGATTTTCAAAATTCATTCACATTTAGCTCTTGTAAATGATGAACAAGTCACCTTGACCAACCATTTCTGTTTTCCTGGCAGTCCAATAGCTTTTCTGTTCTGTTTTCTGATCTTTGGCCAAGGGCATATGTTATGTTGTATAGGATGTTGGTACTTAGGACTATTATGCAATATCTAATTCTTCTCCTACTTGCACTTTACAAAATGGTTCGGTGGAAACTGTATATCGGATAGTTAAAAGCTTAATAAACTTTAGAATTTGCTGTGTTATGGTGATCGGTATATTTCACAATTTTCCACTCACTTTTGTTATTAGGAATTTAATCACTACTAGATCAAGGGTTCAAGGTTGGTAGACAATCTCAAAAAAAAAAAAAAAAAATTGTAAAATTGATAGAATGCCTCTTTGCTTTTTGTTTGCAACTCAAAAAAATTTCTGCGCTGGTCACCTTATGCCAACAAAAATGAACTATTTCGGTGTACAACAAACTTCGTTTTACTTTTCTTTTTGGATCTTTTTACGGGTTTAATAAGTAAAGATGACAACCGCCAAAGGTGCAAATATATTGACTCATAAAGCACAAGTATTAAGTACTTAATGACTTTTCTTTTCACGCCTAATGATTCTCTAATTGGGAAAAAGGAAACTGATTGGGTAGTCAGCCAAAGATTGACTAACGTAAGACCACAAGAGCTTAAGCTTACTACCGTTTGATAGCGTTTTACCTTATCATCCCCTTACTCATTTTAAGCTTAAACTCAAATTCATATTCATAGCAATATGTAAGTTATATATAAATCACAATCAATTATACTACAATATCAAATACGCCTATTTTTAAAAAAGTACCCGTAACAGATCCCTTGTACTTTTTTAAGGTTACTGTATGGGCTAAATATTGTCATAATTATATGTGAGCCTAATCAATATTAAGAAAGCCTTCGAATGCCGCCATGTGTCATCAATTTGATTTCAACGAAGGATGAAGGCGAGGTCGAAGACTACCTTTAGCATAGCAGTAACGGCTGGTTTTAGAAATAAGATTTTACAAGGAATATTCCAGTGAATACTCCTCCCATCTATACTATTAGGTTTTTTGAGGCCCATGTACCCTAATAAATACAAGATATGTAGCTATGGGGGGGGGGGGGGGGACACTCGTTGTAAAAAACAATACATTGACATTCTCTGAAGATTCTGGCTTTATCATAGATATACAAAATATACTTTTCTTGAGATCTTTATCTATCTTTTCTCCCACGATCCAAGGACGATTCCAATATTCAAAGGTTCCTCGTTGTCATAAGGAATATCAAAGAATCTCACACTTTTCGGGTGACTCATATCAATTTATTTACATAAAAATCATTCATTATTATTTATTGCTATTCAATGCTACCTTCTTTATTCTTAAATCATTGAATATCGCATTATTGTTACTATTTATTGCTACTCAAATAGTATTGGTGATATCTCGCTACAAAAATCAGTTAGTATATCTTTTGGATATTAATATTCATTAAGATTAATTCTATTTATTAAGAAAATTTGATTATTTAAACTTAGATCTAAAATTTTGGGTCAACCTGTTACAAGCTCACATTGTTATAGTTTGGTCCTTAAATAACCTGATGATAAAAAGATGCTTAGATGGACTCTATATATCAAAACCTAAGAATAAAGATAAAAAGGGGGAAGGAAAATAAAAGGAGTGGAGGTCAGCATATTGGGAGGACACGTGTAAGCAGTGGGTACGTCCTGAACCTGTGTCCGTTGTCATAATTCGTACAAATTTCTTTGCACCATTTGAAGAGTCTGCAGACTGTCACACAGCAACATGCCAAACTCGCTCTCCTACTTTACAATTACTAATATATCCCAATTCCCATGTGACGACCCAAAGGGTCATTACCGTGGTTCTCCCTTTTTCCGTGCTTTCGAGGCCTTGAAAACCTCACTTTTGGTTGCCTCGATTTGCGTACGCACTTCGGGCGCGAAGCCCGAAAATTTTTATGTTAAAATATATGAATTCTGTGAAAAATTTGGTGAAATATGATATTAATATTGATATAGTTGACTTTGGTCAACATTTTGGGTAAACGGACCCGGACCCGTGATGTGACGGTCCCGGGAGGTCCGTAGAAAAATATGGGACTCGGGCATGTGCCCGGAGTCGAAATCCGAGGTCCAGAACCCCCGTAAAAGAATTTTTCTGATAAATTATTTTCTGAAATTAATAAGGAAAAATGGAAATGAAAATGAGTTAGAAAATATAGGTATCGGGCTCGTATTTTGGTTCCGACGCCGGTACAGGTCTTAAGTATGCGTTAAGCGCTTCCTGTGAAATTTGGTCGAAATCGAACGTCGTTTGACGTGTTTCGGACCTAAATAGCTAAAGTTGAAGGTTTATGAACTTTGAAATGAAAATTATGAGTTTTGGGGGTTGATTCTTTGATTTTGATGTTATTTTAGCGATTTGATCGCTCGAGCAAGTTCGTAGGATGATATTGAGTTAGTGTGTGTGTTTGGTTGGGAGCCCCGAGGGCTCGGGAGTGTTTCGGAGGTGGTTCGGGGTGTTTTACACTTAGAAAAGTTAGCAGATTTTCTGCAATTTCTGCACAGGCCTATTGTTCTACGCGAACGCGACCTTGTCCCGCGTTCGCGATGCCTTGTACCCCAGCCTTCTTCGCGTTCGCGTGAAAGGCCACGCGTTCGCATAGCTTCCCTTGCCCCCCCTTCTTCGCGTTCGCATACCAGTCTCGCGAACGCATAGGCCAATATCTGGAACCCCAACTGTCCTTCATCGCGTTCGCGAGCCTCCCCCCGCGTTCGCGTATAAGCCTGCCCAGACCCCCAGCATTTTCTTCTACGCGTTCGCCTTCCCCTTCACGCGAACGCGATGCCTGCCCATTTTCCTTCATCGCGAACGCGACCGGGGTGTCGCGAACGCGATGAACAATTTTGCCCAGTTATTTTAAAAGCCTAAAACAGTAGCCATTACGGGATTTTGCCATCTTCTTCACACGAACCTCTCTCTCAAATCCTCCATAGACGAAATTCAAGTTCCCTTTCCTCCACAACTCGTTGGGTAAGTAATCCTAACATCGTTTCCTCATTATTTTATCATCTAATCACTAAATTCTAGGCCTAAAAACATGAAATCAAGGTAGAAATTAGGGCTTTTGGGTAGAGTTAGGTTTTTGAAAATTTTGGGAGATTC
>NW_017676216.1:29517-36796 GCF_001879085.1 Nicotiana attenuata | reverse complement strand
ATTTTGTACCACCCGGGGAGAGCCAATGTGGTGGCCGATGCATTGAGTACGGAAGTCCGCCAGCATGGGTTAGTCTTGCTTATATTCCGGTCAGCCAGAGACCGCTTGCTTTGGATATTCAGGCCTTGGCCAATCGATTTGTGAGGTTGGACATTTCTGAGCCTAGCCGAGTATTAGCTTGCACGGTTGCTCGATCTTCATTATTGGAGCGTATCCGTGATCGGCAGTTTGATGATCCTCATTTATGTGTCCTGAGAGACACTGTGCAGCGTGGAGGTGCCACGAAGGTGACTTTAGATGCGGATGGTGTTTTGAGGTTGCAGGGGCGAGTATGTGTGCCCAATGTTGATGGTATTCGAGAGTTGATCTTAGCGGAGGCCCATAGTTCTCGGTATTCTATTCACCCGGGCACCGCGAAGATGTATCAGGACTTGCGGCAGCATTACCGGTGGCGTAGGATGAAGAAGGACATTGTTGCATATGTGGCCGATGTTTGAATTGTCAGCAGGTCAAGTATGAGCATCAGAGGCCTGGTGGTGTGTTTCAGAGGATTGAGCTTCCCGAGTGGAAGTGGGAGCGGATTACCATGGACTTCGTGACTGGACTTCCGGTGACCCGGAAGAGGTTTGATGCTATTTGGGTCATTGTTGATAGGCTGACCAAGTCAGCGCATTTTATTCCTATTGCAGCCACCTATTCATCGGAGAGGTTAGCCGAGATCTACATCCGAGAGATTGTTCGCCTTCATGGGGTGCCGGTATCTATTATTTCGGATTGGGGTACGCAGTTTACCTCGCGCTTCTGGAGGGCAGTTCAGCAGGAGTTGGGCACCCAGGTTCAGTTGAGCACCGCGTTCCATCCTCAGACGGACGGCCAGTCCGAGAGGACTATTCAGATATTGGAGGATATGCTCCGAGCCTGTGTCATTGATTTCGGAGGCTCGTGGGACCAGTTCTTACCTTTAGCAGAGTTCGCCTACAACAACAGCTACCAGTCCAGCATTCAGATGGCTCCATATGAGGCGTTATATGGTAGGCGATGTCGGACTCCAGTCGGATGGTTTGAGCCGGGAGAGGCTCGATTATTGGGTACAGATTTAGTTCAGGAGGCCTTGGATAAGGTCAAGATCATTCAGGACAAGCTTCGTTCGGCTCAGTCGCGGCAAAAGAGTTATGCGGGTCGTAAGGTTCGAGATATAGCTTTCATGGTTGGTGAGCGGGTCTTGCTCCGAGTGTCGCCTATGAAGGGCGTGATGAGATTGGGAAGAAGGGCAAGCTTAGCCCTAGGTTCATTGGCCCATTTGAGACAAAAGGAAGTTTGTATTAAAAGTGCTTAGGGAGGTTAGTCACTATATCCAAATATATCCTACCCGTCCCTTAGCCGACATTACAACCAAATAAAGACCTTTTGATCTTTGACTGAACAGCTCGATTAGTACAGTATTGCACTAGGGGCAAGCCTATGGTGTATCTGTGTGGCATGTGAATGTTCTTTGCTGAGAGTGAGTGAGTTCTGTCTATCTATGGTTCCTTGTTGCTTAATTTATTGTGTGTGGAACTTCTCTCAGATTTGTGATGTGAGGGCATGTGACTCAGGAAGAAAAAGTGAGTTTTCACCTCTGCTAGAGTAACTAGAGTAAGCACGAGTGTGTCATGGCGTTAGAGTCTGCATTTGAGTGTGACTGTTGCACTGCTTAGGTTATTCTTTCATAATGGCGGGTGTGGCATAAACTTGGGGCAATGCATCCAACGGTTAGGCCTAGAAGTGTGGTTTAACTTGCTCGAGGACGAGCAAAGGTTTAAGTGTGGGGTATTGATAATAGGTGAATTTAACTATAATTAGGCCCTAAAGAACCACCTTCTTGTATAGTTTTGATGATAAAAGTGATAACAAAATGCTCTGATTAGTGCTTTTCATGTTTTGCAGGTGATATATGATTAGAGAAGGCTATGGAGTATTTTTGGGATCAAATATGGAGAAAAAAGAGGCCAATCGTAAAATTTTGCCAAGTGAACCAAGCGAAGCAGCTCAAGCCAGGCCTGAAGAAGGACTGCCGCGGTTCCACTGCGACCGCGGCAGAACCGCGGTAGAAGACTGTCGCGGATAAGTTGAGATTCAGAGAAGGTGTGTGGCCGCGGTTTGACCGCGACCGCGGCAAAACCGCGGCAGAGGCGGAAAAGTTCAGGGACTTAAGTGCAAAATACGGAATTTTTAGCCCAAAACCCTATTTTAATACTAGACTTCGCCCAAAGGAGGCAAGAATTGTATTGGAGAATATTGTAGCAAGGAAAACAATTGTGAGAGATCACCTAAAACATCATATCTTCTTCTTCTTCTTCTTTATTTTTTCTTGCAATTATGATTATGAATATTGTTCTAGTTGATTTACCCATAGTCATGAGCAGCTAAATCTTTTGTCTAGGATTTTGATGGAACCTATTGAGGGATGAACTTCTTGTTTATGTGAATATAGTTTGCCAGTTTAATTTCTATTTGTTCAACTACGTGTTTGTTGTAGTTAATTGACAGGATCCTCAATTAGCTATGCCTATTTAGTGTGCATAACTCGGGAGAGAATGCATATTTAGGTGAATGTTGAACAATACCACTCCCAAAGTATAAGAGGGATCTATAACTGCGGGTTTAAAGGCGGAATTAGGAATAACAAAGCCTTGGGTGCAATCTTAAGTGAACTGTGATAAATAAAGCTAGCTAGTGTATCTCGGGAGAGTGCATTTAGCAAATTACTGTGATTACTCGGGAGAGATTTATGGTAAGAAGAGCGTTCATGATTGATAGAATGTGTTGGTGAATTTGTAGGAAACATAAACAGAAGGAATTCCATCAATAGGGGAAATCGGTACCTTAGCGCTTTCTCATTATTGTTTACAGCTTAGCATCTTTAATTTGCAGCTATTAGTACTGTTAATCTAGTTATTAAGAACACCATCAACTGTGATTCTCAACGTTTGGGAAATTAATTCTAAAGAGTTTAGTAGGTCTAAAGATAGTGATTGATAGGTTAATTCTCTGTGGATTCGACTCTGGGCACAATACTCAGGTTATATTTGCAACGTCCGCATTGTCCTTTTTATAAGGCATAGTTGGGCGTGATCACAAACCATAGTTCGCATTTGCGAACTCAGACCCATCTGGAGACCTTCGCATTTGCGAATAAGGCCTCGCATTTGCGAACACTTGAACTTCGCTTTTGTGAAGGATTTCTTCGCATTTGCGATCCAAGGCAGGCCTGGGCTGCCTTCGCATTTGCGATCCAGCCTTCGCATTTGCGAGTTCGCATTTGCGAATGCGAAGCCTGCAGGCCTGATCATACCAGATTTTTTTTTAAGTTTAAAAATGCATTCCGACACCTGCCCAAAACTCACCCGAGCCCTCGGGGCTCCAAACTAAATATGCACACAACCTCAAAAATATCCTACGGACTTACTCGCGCGATCAAATCGCCAAAACAACATCATATACATCGAATCAAGCCTCAAAACTCATGATTTCTTTCAAATTTTCATAAAACATCAATTTTCCATTTTAAGTCCGAAACACGTCAAACGACGTCCGTTTTCAATCAAACTTTACAGAAAGCGCCTAAACCATATATAAGACTTGTACCGGGTGCCGGAACCAAACTACGAGCCCGATACCATAGTCTTTTAATCAAATTTTATTTTTATTTTCCTTAATCATTTCCAGAAAACAATTTCACACAAAAATTCATTTCTCGAGCTTGGGACCTCGGAATTCGATTCCGGGCATACGCCCAGGTCCCATATTTTCCTACGGACCCTCCGGGACCGTCAAATCACGGGTCCGGGTCCGTTTACCCAAAATGTTGACCGAAGTCAAATTTATCCAATTTAATATCAAAATTTAGTATTTTTCTCACAGAATTCATATTTAAGCTTTCAGGCTACGCGCCCGGACTGCGCACGCAAATCGAGGCAACCCCAAATGAGGTTTTCAAGGCCTCGGAAGTACAGAATGGGTAAGAAAACAGGTGATGACCCTTTGGGTCGTCACAATTTATTTCTATTATTCAATATTTTTAGTTTTGATTTTATCTATTAGACTTGAGTTACGTGGACCTATTCATATAATGATTTTTCTTATCATAATATAAAAAACTTTCTCATCTCAAATTTAAATAAGTTCTACCGTTTTTTCTATTATAAAATATTAAAAAAAATTCTCTGTTTATTTTTTATTTTTGATATTATATTATTCAATACCTAATATTATTACATTGTCACGTGGATTTTTATTAGCTTGTTTGAATTTAATATTTATTTCTACCACAGTCATTCTAATATAATATAGATAAAAATTTAAAAACTTTCTCAAATTCAAATAAGTTTTATTATTATTTTCTAAATTTGACTGCATTTTCAAAAAATTATGTTATGCTTTCAAACTTAAACTAACTGCACTCAATCCAAATATTAATCACACAAAAAAATATTTGATTAATTGTTTGAACCCATCTGAATGTTGTAGTAATATTTATGTATAAAATATTTGTTTGCCCGATTTACCAATATTAATATGACATTATAATTCTTGTTATTAAAATATTTTTACTGACTATTTAGGTTTTTTCTTACCTAATAAATAATTTATGTACTTTATGTAAGATCTTATTTTGCCGCTTGAATTTATTTAATTTTTAAGCTTAATAAATCGTTAATATCTTAAGTAAATTTTAATTTTATTTAACTTACTCCAAAGTATAAATGGTCACATGTTATCTCAATCTACGCCTTTTTATATTTTTTTATGTTTTTCTATTATAATTTTTAGTTAATTTTTTACCTCCACATTTCTAGCTAATATAGAAAAAAATCTATGGGTGGATCAATATAGATATAAATATAGGTATAGCTACCAATATACATATAAATCTATAGGCGTAATACATACGGAGACACCTAAAGTTGGCACAATCTTTCACTTAGACACTTAAACTAGGCCTATTTCCTATTAGACACCAGAACTCAATTCAAACTGTGCCAATTAAACAAAGTTAAAATGAGAGTAGTATGCATTGTGATTAAGCCAAGTGGCAAGCTAAAATGAAGCCACTTGGCAATTTTGGGACAACATTAATAATTAGAAATTATATATAGTAACATAATTAATGGAAGTAGTTTAATGAATCTTATACATAATCTAAATAGATGTTAGACAAATTATATATATATATATATATATATATATATATATATATATATATATATATATATATATTACAAATTATATATATATATATATATATATTATATATATATATATATATATAATATATAGATGCACTCATAGATTTCTTCTATATTAGCTAGAAATATGGAGGTAAAAAATTAATTAAAAACTATAATAGAAAATATAAAAATATATAAAGACGTAAATTGAGATAACCTATGACTATTTATACTTTGGAGTAAGTTCAAATAAAATGAAACTAAAATTTACTTAAGATATTAAAGATTTATTGAGTTAAAATAAATAAATTCAAACAGCAAAATAGATCTTACATAAAGTATACAAATTATTCATAAGGTAGAGAAAAATTAAATATACCAGTAAAGATATTTTATAACAAGAATAATAAATCTATTAATATTGATTTCGTGCAAATGAATTTTTATACGTAAATATTACTATACAACGTTTCAGATATAATTGTTCAACAATTAAGAAAAATATTTTTCATATGATTAACATTTGATTGAGTTCAGTTAGTTTAAGTTTGAAAGCATAACATAATTTTTTGAAATTATGGTCCAATTAAGAAAATAGAATGATAAAAATTATTTGAATTTGAGATGAGAAAGTTTTTTAAATTTTATCTATATTATATTAGAATGAGTGTGATAAAATAGATACTAAATTCAAACACGCTAATAAAAATTCACATGATAATGTAATAATATTAGGTATTGAATAATATAAAATCAAAAAAAAAAAGAATAAATAGAGAAATAAAAAAAATCAGATTTTTTATCATAGGAAAAAGGGTAAACTTATTTAAATTTGAGATGAGAAAGTTTTTTATATCATGATAAGAAAAGTCATAATATAAGTCCACATAACTCAAGTCTAATAGTAAAATCAAAAACTAAAAATATTGAACAATAAAAATAAATTAGAGATAATGTAAGGACATTTATAAATCATAAGTTTAGAAAATAATATAAAGGAAATATACAATACTTAAAAATATTATTAAATTTTAAATAATTTAAAATTTTTGAGCAATCGTTTTAAAACAAAATAAATATTTATTTATAATTAAAAAATTATATATTTATCTTATATTAGTAAAGAAAAGTAGTTGATAATGATATTAAATAAAGTTACAAGTCAATGAAAATTCACATAAAACGTAATAGGACTATATATTAGATTAAAAAAATAGCAAAATTATGTTAAATTATGAGAAATTTACTATTAAAAATGAAAAGAAAAGACTATTTAAATTTGAGATTAGAAAGTTCTTAAAACTATGATGTGAATGCTCAAATTACGGATAATACCGCGAAATTGAAGTCTTATTTATGAAAAATAAAAATAATAAAAAAATGAACTTTTAAGTTACAAAATAAATTTCTAATATAGGTAATTGTACAAAAATTAAATTTGTATCTCAAAACTAAAAAAGAAAGAAAATTTATGTAAAGAAATAATGTCACGACCCAATTTCCAAACCCGGTCGTGATGGCGCCTCTCGTGAAGACAAGGCCAGCCAACTAATCCAAATCGTGTCTTTAACAATTTTTAAACATAAATGAATAGATAAATACAGCTTAACGACAATAATAACCAGTATTTACAACCCAACACAACCCGACCGGGGTGTCACAAGTCACGAGCATCTAAAGAAACCTGAACACAACTACAGGGCCAATATTATACAAAATAAATTCTAGAATGCTAAAGACAACGTCCGGTGCCGCGAACGCTGGCGGTCACCTTACTCAGCTACAATAGTAATACCTTCAATCAGCTAATAACCCACTACCGGGTGAACAATGCCTGCAACTGCACGCGAGGTGCAGGGAGTAAAGTGAGTACTCCAACTCAGTGAGCAATAAAAGTAAATAATAACTGAGCGGTAAGAAATCACGTAAAAGCACTCCATCATGCTATATAAGACAGTGCAAATCTTTGAGAAAACAGTAAAACCGTGAAAATCCTTTAGAAAATATCTGGGCTCAGTTAAAACTTCTTTTGAAAATATCCTTTCCAACAGTTAAGCAAATGAATGCGT
>NW_017676216.1:13193-27169 GCF_001879085.1 Nicotiana attenuata | reverse complement strand
AATGAATGCGTAATCAGATAGTGCAAGTCAGTACATAAGTCAGCCCCTCGGGCACAACACTCCACTAACAATTAACACCAGGGCGTCTGGTAAACAATGCAAGAAGTAGCATGAATGCCAATGAAATGAGAGTGTTGAATGTCATGACACGTATTACAAACAGGAACCAATGCATGAATGCAACGCAATGCATATGATCGCTGCGGCGTGCAGCCCGATCCATTTGGGTACCCGCGCTCACTGTGGGGGTTCAGACTCCGGAGGGGCTCCTACAGCCCAAGCGCAATATCAATATAACACCGCTACGGCGTGCAGCCCGAGCCATCCATATATCCAGAAATCACTATAACACTCCTGCGGCGCGCAGCCCGATCCATGCTCAGTCCAGAAATGCACATAAGCCCCTTGGGCAATAAAAAAATAGCAGTTCTCAGCTCAAAACGTCAGTAAAATATCATTTAAGTTTTCAAATCATGAAAAATGGCTGAATTTGCAAAACAGTATTAAAACCCTGGACCGAGGTCAAATAACATGCAAAGTAATGCAAAATCAGTGATATCAATCCCCGAAGGATTCAAATAATCGGCACGAAGCCCAAAACATGGCAATCAGCCCAAATCATGATGATAACAAGTAGTTTCAGTCAAATACGTAGTAATTTCATCAATCGGGACGGACCAAGTCACAATCCCCAACGGTGCTCTACCCCACGCTCGCTATCCGGTGTGCAAGTCACCTCAATACAGCACTATGATGTGCAAACCCGGGGTTTCAAACCCTCAGGATATCATTTACAAGTATTACTCACCTCGAACCGGCGAAATCCCTAGCTCGCAACGCCTTTGCCCCTCAAACCGGCCTCCACGCGCGTCGAATCTAACCAAAATCAGAGCGAATACATCACAATATGCTAAGGGAACAATACCCAATCGAAAACAATCGAGAAATAGCAGAAATCTCGAAACTAGCAAAACCCGAGCCCCGGGCCCACTTCTCGAAAAATTACAAAATTCACATTACCGGATTCCTCGTCTCGCCACGAGTCCGTACATATCAAATTTACCAAAATCGGAGTCCATTTGACCCTCCAAATTTCATATTTAAATCTCAAAATCCCAAGCCCTAGTTCATCAATTTTAGGCTTAATTCCATGAATTTCTAGGTTAATTTCACATAATAATCATGTATTTAACTTGGAAATAAGTAGAAACAACTCACCTTTGATGCTTGATGAAATCCCCCTTGAAATTCTCTGCAAAATCATCCAAGCCAAATGAAAGAAATGAAAGAAATAAGCCAAATCCGTATTTAAAGAATCTGCCCGTGCTTCGTCGAGTTGTACCTTGCACTTGTGCTATACAAGTTGTATATCCTATTAAAATTTTCCCTTGTCGGACACTTTCTGTTTAAACACCCATAACGTCTTGTATAAATATCCAAATGACAAACGGTTTAAAGATTTAGAAACTAGATTCGAAGATCTTTAATTTGATAGGTTGTACACCATATAACTCTTTATATATCCCGAGATATGAGCTTCTAAAGTCGGCTCCATGAAATCAGAAAAATTCTAGAGAAGCTGCTCCACCAGTCATCTTTAATCGATCATAACTTCTTCTACAGATGTCCAAATTACGATTTCTTTAGCTTTTTGAAAACTAGACACGAAGGGCTACAACTTTCGATTTTAAATCATCTCAAAATTCCTTGTATATCAAAAGATATAGGCCTCCGAAGTACGCTCCACGCCCGCACATTTGCTGTCCAAAGACAGCTTAGCAGCAGAAATTGCAGCAGCTTTTTCTTTTCGTTTGGGTCCGAATTCCATTCCGTTAACCTTCCGAAATCCACCCGAGGCCCTCGGGACCTTAACCAATTATATCAACATGTCCCACAATATCATTCAAACTTGTCCCAACCTTCGGAACACCCAAAATAACATCAAAACATCAAATCATCATCGGATTCAAGCCTATGAATCTCAAGAACTTCCAAATTCCATTTTTGATCAAAAACCCAACCAAACCATGTCCGAATGATCTCAAATTTTGCAGACAAGTCCAAAATGACATAACGAAGCTACAGCAACTCTCGGAATCCTATTCCGACCCTCGGATCAAAATCTCGCCTATCAACCGGTATTCGTCAAAATACTAACTTTGCCAATTCAAGCTTAATTCTACACCGGTCATCACAAAAATATTCCGGACACACTCCTAAGTCCCAAATCACCTAACGAAGCTATTCGTACCATAAAATTCACATTTCGAGCCCTCTAACACATAAGTCAATATCTGGTTGACTTTTCCAACTTAAGCTTCCTTAAAAGAGACTAAGTGTCTCAAACCTTACCAAAATCATTTCGGAATGACTTTAAATTTTGCAAACAAGTCACATTCGACATTACGGACTTGCCCCAACTTTCGGAATCGCATTCCGACCCCTATCAAAATTTCCACTTCCGGTCGAATTTTCTCAAAAAAACCTTCAAATTTCTATATTTAGCCAAATGACTTCAAAATGACCTCCGGACATTCGAATTAACTTCCGATCGCGCTCCCAACTCCAGAATCACCATACAGAGCTATACCCAGACTCGGAATCCCAAACGGACATCTATAACACTGAAATGCCTTCCAACCCAAATTTATGAAATTCTTCTAAAATACTAACTTCAACAATATACGCCGAAATGCTCACGGGTTATCATAACCAAATCCGGACATACGCCCAAGTCTGAAATCATCATACAAACCTGCTGGAACTTTCAGATCCCGATTCCGAGGTCGTTTACTCAAAATTCCAATCTTAGCCATTTTCTTCAACTTAAGGCTGCCGAAATGAAAATTTTCTTTTCAATTTGACTCCGAATTTCCCGAAATTCAACTCTGACCATACGCACAAGTCAATATACCTGAAATGAAGCTGTTCATGACTTCCAACTGCTGAACGACGCGCTAGAGCACAAAACTACCGATCGGGTCGTTACAAATAAAATGACAGTGAAAATATTACTATAACATTAGATATAATATGTTCAAACAATTAAGAGAAAAATTTCTATGATTAATATCTGAATGGAGTGCAGCTAGTTTGAGTTTGAAACCATAGCATAGTTTTTTGAAAATGCAGTCCAATCTAGAAAATAGAATGATAAGAATTATTTGAATTTGAGATGAATATTTTTTTTGTTTTTGCAAATATTACGTAAAGAACTAAAATGACAGTAAAAATGTTACTACAATATTTAGAAATAATGTGTTCAAATAATTAAGATTTTTTTTCTATGATTAAATAAATTTTTTAAAAATACGAAATAAATTTCTAATATTGGTAATCTTACTAATGAAAATTAAAAATAAATTGTATATTATAGCTAAAAACGAAAGAAAATTTAACTACATCTAATACAAAATTAATTATAAGAGAATGTAACGACCCGACCGGTCGTTTTGAGCTCTAGCACTCCGTTCAGCAGTCTGAGGCCATGAACAGCTCCATTTCGGGCATTATGACTTGTACGTGTGGTCGGAATTGAATTTCGGGAAGTCCAGAGTTGATTTGGAAAGAGAATTCTCATTTCGGAAGCTTAAAGTTGAAAGAATGAACTAGGATTAGATTTTTGAGTAAACGACCTCGGAATCTAGATCTGAAGGTTCTAGCAGGTTCGTATGATGATTTCGGACTTGGGCGTATGCCCGGTTCGGGTTTCGGATAACCCGGGAGCGTTTTGACGCATATTGTGGAAGTTAGCATTTTAGAAGAAATTTCATAAGTTTGGCTTGAAGTGCATTTCAGTGTTATCGATGTCCGTTTGGGATTCCAAGACTGTGAATAGCTCCGTATGGTGATTCTGAAGTTGGGGGCGCGATCGGAAGTGAATTCGGAGGTCCGTGAGTCATTTTGGAACCATTTGGCTAAAGATAGAAATTTGAAGGTTTTTGAGAAGTTTGATCGGAGGTGGACTTTTTGATATCGGGGTCGGAATCCAATTCAGAAAATTGGAGTAGGTCCATAATGTCGAATATGACTTGTATGCAAAATTTGAGGTCGATCGGACGTGATTTGATAGGTTTAAACATTGGAAATAGAAGTTTGAATTTTTGAAGTTCATTGAGTTTGGATTGGAGGTCGATTCATGATTTTAGCGTTGTTTGATGTGATTTGAGGCCTCGAGCATGTCCGTAATGTGTTTTAGGATTGGTTGGTATATTTGGTTGGGGTCCCGGGGGCCTCGGGTGGATTCCGGGTGGTTAACGGATCGAAATTTGGATTTTTGGACAGCTGAAGGAATCTGGTTGCTGGTATTTTCGCTTCTGCGGTGGGTTGACCGCAGAAGCGGCACCGCAGAAGCGGATAGGGAGCCGCAGAAGCGGGTTTTGGTCTAAGGCTTGAGGACCGCAGATGCGGTCAAAGTACCGCAGAAGCGGAACCGCATCTGCGGAGAAAGGGTCGCAGAAGCGGATGAGAGTATCTTGGAGAGGACCGCAGATGCGGTCAAAGTTCCGCAGAAGCGGGACCGCATCTGAGGGTGGAAAGTCGCAGAAGCGAGAAAGGGGTGGCTCAGGGAAGACCGCAGATTCGGTATTTTAACCGCACCTGCGGAACCGCAGAAGCGGCCAAGGAACCGCAGGTGCGGAAACAGCTGAAGCAGTGAGGTCTTTTAAGTTCGGGGTTGAGTTCATTTCAACCCCATTTTTCTTCCATTAGAGTCGATGAGGAGCAGCTTTGAGGTGCCATTTTCGTCACTTGTCATGAGGTAAGTAATTTATGCTAGCTCGGAGTTAAATACAAGGTTTATATATGGATTTAGACTTGGAAAATTGTATAAATTTGAGGTTTTGGTGGAAAACCTAGAAAATTAGTAATCTTGGAATTTAGCCACGATTTTGAGTATGGAATTGAGAGAAAATTATATATTTGAGTTCCTAAGGTCATGGGTAATCTGTATTTCGAAAAATTTCGGATTCCGGGCACGTGGGCCCGAGGGCGTTTTGGTCAACTTTTCGATCGGAGTTAGGAATTGCTATAAATTAGTTTGTAATGAATACTTGAGCATAAATTAATGGATTTGCGTAACCGTTGGCTAGTTTTGGAGCATGGTGCATCAATTGGAGTCCCCGGAAGGGCATGGATTGCCGGTTATGGATCTTCGGAGCGAGGTGAGTCTCCTTTCTAACCTTGTAAGAGGGAATTGTCCCCATAGGTGAAATAATTGATTATGTGCTCCTAATTGTGGGGGCTACGTACGCACGAGGTGACGAGAGTCCGTGCGTAGCTACTATTATGCTATTGTCCGGGTAGTTAGGACCCACAGCATGTTATACTTGGATTATTTATGAACCCATTGATAGCTTGAATTGCTTAAATCACCTTGGATTAGTAAATGAATTTAAAAGGAGATTGAACATCATTTTTCCTGAATTGTTAAGAAAAGAAATTGTTTTATTTGGATAAATATTTCCGATAAGTTCTTAATTGACTGATTGAACATGTATCTCTATGTGTACCTGCGTCGCACGCATGATTCGCGAGCAGGGTATGTGTTTATTTATGGAACGGGCCAAACGCCTCGGAAAATTAAATAGATGCATCTATAGGCGCGCCGTCGACCCTCGGCAAGTGCACAGTTTATTTCTGTTGGATCGGACCGTCGCCTCGGTGTGATTTGTGCAGGTAATATTGTTACTTGAGAACTGTAAATGTGAAATTTGCCCTTCATGGCTTGATATAAATTGATAAGATAATAAAGAGTAAACCTTGAAAATCCTTGATTATTTGCTGAAGGTATTTATCTGTTTTCTGGCTTCGTGAATTAGAACTGCTATATAAATCCATGATTTCCTCACATTTTTAGTATATTGTCAATTGACCTCTAGTAAGTGTCGAAGTTGACCATCTCGTCTCTACTTCTTCGAGATTAGGCGGGATACTCATTGAATACACGTTGTTTACGTACTCATACTATACTTCTGTGCATTTTTGTTGCACATGTATATTTATTTCTAGCAGCCCACTGGGCGTAGCAGCGCGGATGATTTGGGGCTAGGTGAGTTGCACTATTCGAGGCGGCCCGCAGCTAGTATAGCCCTCTTCAGTACATTGTATTTATTTCCTGTCCATTGTATTCCGGACGGATGTTGTATTTTACTTCCTTATCAGTAGATGCTCATGCACTTGTGACACCGGGTTCTGGGATAGTTTGAAGTAAAGTATTAACTGCTTATCATTTAAATTTGATTTGAGACTATATTCTTTAATATTGCTAAACTTGAAGGAAAATCATAGATTTCAGAAGTATTAAAACGAGAATTTGATTAAGTAACTTGGTTGGCTTGCCTGACAGCAGTGTCCGGCGCCATCACGACCCTTAGTGGATTTTGGATCGTGACAACATGGTATCAGAGCACTAGGTTCCCTTAGGTCTTACGAGTCATGATCAAGTCTAGTAGAGTCTCGCGGATCGGTACGGAGACGTCTGTACTTATCCTCGGGAGGCTGCAGGGCTGTTAGGAGTACTTCCCTTCTTGATTCCTTATCGTGCGATTTGATCCCTGGAGGCGTATGCCTTTAATTCGTTCCTACTCAATCTTACGCGACGCAAAGCGCTTGTTATAAATCGAGAATTGAAGAGTCATGATGGTACTTCGGATGTGGTGCGGGATGTTTCTCCCGGTATAGTTGATTGGATTATTATCATCGCCTTATGGAAGGATATTTTAATGTTTCAGCTCAGTAACGGTACTTCTGAGGGCTTTGGGGCTAGCCACAAGTTGCCATGATGCCTATGAATGACTGCTCCGCAGTAGTGATGTGATGGTAGGATGTTGCCCACGTATCGGGGAAGTGAATGACTTGAAGGGAGGTTTACTCAGTGCTTAATCAATGGATTCAGTATTTTTCT
The DNA here is from genome assembly GCF_001879085.1 of Nicotiana attenuata. NCBI lineage: Eukaryota > Viridiplantae > Streptophyta > Magnoliopsida > Solanales > Solanaceae > Nicotiana > Nicotiana attenuata. The sequence goes on along the minus strand of NW_017676216.1, from coordinate 20,265 downwards.
CCCGACAGGGGAAAGGCAAGCGGACTAAGGATGGCCAGATGTCGGCTGGTGGGAGTAATGAGACTTGGTATTTGCAAGCGTGGTGGAGTTTTCTCCTATGATGGGGTGTCGTTGTCCTAATTGAACGTACTAAGTTTGTCGGTGTTATGATCTGCTACAATTCGCCTTTGGGGCAAGGTATTGTGAAATAGTATTGGAGATAAAACTGTCAGATATCGCAGGGTGCGGAGGTTCAGGATTGAATCTGTCACGCCCCAAATTCGAGGGACATGACCGGCGCCCGACCGGGTAGCCCCAGCCAAGCGAACCTGGATGCCTTTCCTAACCTACATGTTATCCCATGTTTTCCTTACTCAACTATTCCAAGAATTTGCCAAATAATTAACTAAGAACACTTTTTAACTTACAAAACACATACATACTTACATAATAGTAATGAAATCACCCACTCGTTACCAATGTATGAAACACGGATCTACACAAGTTTCTAACCCACATCTATTATCTACGGAGCCTCTAATAGTACAACAGGATAATACAGTATTTGCCGGTAACAAGGCTCCGGCTATACCTTACACAAAATCAACTAAAACTCCGGAAACAATGTGGCCTGAACCACGCAGGGCCCCGAGAGGAAAGGGGCTCACCAAAAAGCTGATGGATGACGAAGGGGAGCTACGATCGGTGGAGTGGAGTACCTGCTACGGGTCCACCTACAATCATAACACGAATGCAGCGCCCCCGAAAAAAGGGACGTCAGTACATTTGAATTGTACTGGTATGTATGAACAAACTTTGCTCCAAGTAAACCCGAACCATAAGCAAGTAAGTAGCAGTAATAAAAGTGACAATCAAATCCACAAGGAGGGAACAATTAAGCCAACAGGTATACAATCTCTCCTCCATAAACAAGCATGTAATTGTAATGGAAATAACAATCAAATCCACAAAGAAAGAGCAATTCAACAAGTTTACAATCTCTTATGTTTCCCCTTCCACATTTCCACATCAATAATTTCACAATTTGTTCATAGTTCATTTCAATAGCGATTTCGATCGCTTTCCAACCTTATTACCTCGTCCACCCTTATTACCTCGGCCACCCTTATCACCACAACCCACACCTTATTTCTTCGTGTTTCGGAGCGCAACCCGATCCCACCGAACAATCACAATTCACAAACAACACAACAACAACAACAATTCACAAAGAACAACAACAACAATCCTCAAGAAACAACAACAACAATTTACAAAGAACAAAAACAACAATTTACCTGAACTTCCATAGCCATCAATACCATTTCCATGTATTCCACTACTCATATGCATTGATAGGTCATGACGATAATTTCCCACGACAAACCACATATGTTACTACCACGGTTATTCCGAGCACATCAATTCCCATTTCCTTCCATTACTTGTTTCACAGTTGTTACCACATAGCACATTCACAATCGCAAACTTGGTTTATTTCTGATTAATTGCATCAATATAGCGAAGGCACAACCACAATCACTCAACCATACCCGGGTGATACAAAATGGTAATGTCATAGTCCTTGAGTAACTCAAGCCACCTCCGCTGCCTCAAATTAAGATCCTTCTGTTTGAACAAATGCTGAAGGCTGCGATGATCAGTATATACCTTACAAGATACGCCATATAAGTAGTGCCTCCAAATCTTCAACGCATGAACTATAGCAGCCAACTCCAAATCATGTACGGGGTTGTTCTACTCATGAGGCTTCAACTGACGAGAAGCATATGCAATAACTCTACCCCCTGCATCAACACACATCCGATCCCAACTCTCGAAGCATCGCAATACACAGTGTAAGAACCTGAGGCTGATACCAACTTGTCACGACCCCAATCCCGGTCGTGATGGCGCCCAACACTAATGCTAGGCAAGCCCGACCAATTTAAATACTCTCAACCCAGATACACAATCCGTTAACAAATAATACGATTAAAATAGAAAATATCAAGGTTCCAATCCGAACTAATAAAATAGTATGGAAAAATAATAACGAATATCTCAACATTCCCCAATAGATCTGGAGTCACGAGTCTAGAGCGTCTAAATGTAACAGAGTATTATATTCATAGTAATAAAGAAAGTCTAGAATAGGAAAGGACAAATGCAACAAAGGGGAGAAGTCGGGTCCTGCGGATGTCNCTGATACCAACTTGTCACGACCCCAATCCCGGTCGTGATGGCGCCCAACACTAATGCTAGGCAAGCCCGACCAATTTAAATACTCTCAACCCAGATACACAATCCGTTAACAAATAATACGATTAAAATAGAAAATATCAAGGTTCCAATCCGAATCTAAATAAAATAGTACGGAAAATAATAACGAATATCCAGACATTCCCTAATAAATCTGGAGTCACGAGTCTAGAGCCTCTAGGTGTAACAGAGTAATATATCCATAGTAATAAAGAAGTCTAGAATAGGAAAGGACAAATGCAACAAAGGGGAGAAGTCGGGTCCTGCGGATGTCAGGCAGCTACCTCAACAACTCCTAAACCGAAATCCAAGAAGACAGCAAACAGCTCCACTAAGTCTCCGAAGCACCTGAATCTGCACACATGGTGCAGGGAGTAAAGTGAGTACTTCCAACTCAGTGAGTAATAAACATATATAATGGTTGAAAGTAAGAATCCGAAATATTACAATATAAAGCTATAATCAACGATTCAGCACGTTAAACGATAAAATAACAACAAATAATGACAATTAGGGCCAACAGATATAAAAATGCATGAATGCAATGCAATGCACATGACCGCTGCGGCGCGCAGCCCGATCCATTTGGGTACCCGCGCTCACTGTGGGGGTTCAGACTTCGGAGGGGCTCCTACAGCCCAAGCGCAATATCATCGTAGCATTCGCTGCGGCGTGCAGCCCGATCCGCACTCAGTCCAGATATATATATGCATGCAAGCCACTCGGGCACAGTCAAATTGTCCATTTTTAGTTTCAATTATTAGGAATTATAGAGCTAAGTGTGTAACCTTTATTTATTTACAAACATTTCAAGGCAGTGTCTAACTCAGGACTGATATCATGAAATATGCTAAGTATCATGGGAACAGTGATAAGGATCCCTGAAGGATGCAAATGATAGGCACAAGGCCCCAAACATATTCATAAAACCCAAGTAAGATGATTACTACCAAAATTTCTAGTCAAGAACACAGTACGAACATCAATCGGAACGGACTAGGTCAAATCCACTAAAAAACGCTAAAACCATCAATCGGAACACATCCTAATACCTTATTCAAACTTGTTGCAATCTTTAAAACACACTAAAAAACGCTAAAACCATCAAATCACATTGAATTCAAGCCTAAGTTCTTCAAAAACTTCTGAAATGCGCTTTCGATCAAAAACCCAACCAAACGACGTCCGAATAACCTGAAAATTTGCAGACATATCCAAAATCACCTAATGAAGCTACTACAACTCTCGGAATTGCATTCCGACCCTCGGATCAAAATCTCACCTATCCACCGGAATTCGCCAAAATGCCAACTTTGCCAATTCAAGCCTAATTCTACTCCGGACCTCCAAAATCACTTCCGATCGCACTCCTAAGTCACAAATCACCTCCCGAAGCTAACCGAATCACCGGAATTCACATCCGAGCTTTCTAACTAATAAGTCAACGTTCGGTTGACTTTTCCAAACCAAACCTTCCTTAAAGAGACTAAGTGTCTCATTTTCCTATTCAAACCACTTCAATTCAACTCTAACTCACCCGTTGCTGATAATAAAACATGAAGGAGCAATAAATGGGGGAAACGGGGATGTAATACATGAGACGACGGGTTGGGTCGTCACATCCTCCCCAACTTAAACAAACGCTCGTCCTCGAGCGAGTCGAGAAGCATACCTGATGTCTCAAATAGGTGAGGATATCTGCTCCACATCTCCTGCTCAGTCTCCCAAGTAGCTTCCTCAATGGGCCGACCTCTCCATTGCACCTTTACCGAAGCTATATCCTTTGATCTCAATTTCCGAATCTGACGACCCAAAATAGCCACTAGCTCCACATTGTAAGTCAAGTCATCATCCAACTGAACCGTGCTGAAGTCTAACACATGGGACGGGTCCCCAACATACTTCCGGAGCATAGAAATGTGAAATACTGGGTGAACTCCCGACAAGCTGGGTGGCAAGGCAAGCATGTAGGCCACCTCCTCAACTCTCCTAAGTATCTCAAAAGGACCAATGAACCGTGGACTCAACTTTCCTTTCTTTCCAAATCTCATAACGCCCTTCATAGGCGAAACCTTCAACAAGACCTTCTCGCCCACCATGTAGGATACGTCTCGAACCTGCCGGTCCGCATAACTCTTCTGACACGACTGAGCTGTACGAAGTCTCTCCTGAATCACTTTCACCTTCTCTAAGGCATCCTGAACCAACTCTGTTCCCAATAGTCTAGCCTCGCTGGGCTCAAACTAACCAACCGGAGACCTACACCGTCTCCCATATAAGGCCTCATATGGTTACATCTGAATGCTGGACTGATAGCTGTTGTTGTACGCGAACTCTGCAAGTGGCAAAAACTCAGCCCAAGAACCTCCAAAATCAATAACACAGGCACGCAACATGTCCTCCAATATCTGAATGGTACGCTCGGACTGTCCGTCCGTCTGAGGATGAAATGCGGTGCTCAACTCTACCTGTGTACCCAACTCTCGCTGAAAAGTCCTCCAAAACTGGGAAGTAAACTGAGTGCCCCTATCCGAGATGATAGAAACTGGGACCCCATGCAACCTAACAATCTCCCGAATGAAAATCTCTGCCAACCGCTCCGAAGAATAGGTAGTACACACCGGAATGAAATGCGCGGACTTGGTCAGCCGATCCACAATCACCCAAATCGAATCAAACTTCTTTGAGGTACGAGGGAGACCACTCACAAAATCCATAGTAATCCTCTCCCACTTCCACTCGGGAATATCTATCCGCTGAAGTACACCACCGGGTCTCTGATGCTCATATTTGACCTGCTGACAGTTGAGACACCGAGCTACATGACTCACTATGTCTTTCTTCATTCTCCTCCACCAGTAGTGCTGCCTCAAATCCTGATACATCTTCGCGGCACCCGGATGAATGGAATATCGCTAGCTGTGGGCCTCCTCTAATACTAACTCCCGAAGCCCATCCACATTGGGCACGCAAATCCGGCCCCGCATCCTCATCACGCCGTCATCATCAATAGTCACATCCCTAGCATCATCGTGTTGAACCCTGTCCTTCAGGATAAGCAAATGTGGATCATCATATTGGCGCTCTTTGATGCGGTCATACAAGGAAGACCGAGAAACTACACAAGCCAACACCCGACTAGGCTCCGAAATATCTAACCTCACCATCCGATTGGCCAAAGCCTGAACATCAACTGCAAAGGGCCTCTCCCCAACTGGAATGTACGCCAAGCTACCCATACTGACCGCCTTCCGGCTCAAAGCATCGGCCACTACATTGGCCTTCCCCGGGTGATACAAAATGGTAATGTCATAGTCCTTGAGTAACTCAAGCCACCTCCGCTGCCTCAAATTAAGATCCTTCTGATTGAACAAATGCTGAAGGCTGCGATGATCAGTATATACCTCACAAGATACGCCATATAAGTAGTGCCTCCAAATCTTCAACGCATGAACTATAGCAGCCAACTCCAAATCATGTACGGGGTTGTTCTACTCATGAGGCTTCAACTGACGAGAAGCATATGCAATAACTCTACCCCCTGCATCAACACACATCCGATCCCAACTCTCGAAGCATCACAATACACAGTGTAAGAACCTGAGGCTGATACCAACTTGTCACGACCCCAATCCCGGTCGTGATGGCGCCCAACACTAATGCTAGGCAAGCCCGACCAATTTAAATACTCTCAACCCAGATACACAATCCGTTAACAAATAATACGATTAAAATAGAAAATATCAAGGTTCCAATCCGAACTAATAAAATAGTATGGAAAAATAATAACGAATATCCCAACATTCCCCAATAGATCTGGAGTCACGAGTCTAGAGCCTCTAAATGTAACAGAGTATTATACTCATAGTAATAAAGAAAGTCTAGGATAGGAAAGGACAAATGCAACAAAGGGGAGAAGTCGGGTCCTGCGGATGTCAGGCAGCTACCTCAACAACTCCTAAACCGAAATCCAAGAAGACAGCAAACAGCTCCACTAAGTCTCCGGAGCACCTGAATCTGCACACATGGTGCAGAGAGTAAAGTGAGTACTTCCAACTCAGTGAGTAATAAACATATATAATGGCTGAAAGTAAGAATCCCGAAATATTACAATATAAAGCTATAATCAACGATTCAGCACGTTAAACGATAAAATAACAGCAAACAATGACAATTAGGGCCAACAGATATAAAAATGCATGAATGCAATGCAATGCACATGACCGCTGCGGCGCGCAACCCGGTCCATTTGGGTACCCGCGCTCACTATGGGGGTTCAGACTCCGGAGGGGCTCCTACAGCCCAAGCGCAATATCATCGTAGCATTCGCTGCGGCGTGCAGCCCGATCCGCACTTAGTCCAGATATATATATGTATGCAAGCCACTCAGGCACAGTCAAATTGTCCATTTTTAGTTTCAATTATTAGGAATTATAGAGCTAAGTGTGTAACCTTTATTTATTTACAAACATTTCAAGGCAGTGTCTAACTCAGGACTGATATCATGAAATATGCTAAGTATCATGGGAACAGTGATAAGGATCCTTGAAGGATGCAAATGATAGGCACAAGGCCCCAAACATATTCATAAAACCCAAGTAAGATGATTACTACCAAATTTCTAGTCAAGAACACAGTACGAACATCAATCGGAACGGACTAGGTCAAATCCCCAGTCACCATCGACCCCGCACTCGTCATAGAGTACGTGTCTCACCTCAATATAGCGTCACAATATGATATACCGGGGTTTCAAACCCTCAGGTCATCATCTACATCTATTACTCACCTCAAGCCGGCCACAAATCTAGCTCGCTATGCCTTTGCCTTT